>NC_090653.1:94907019-95184519 GCF_040937935.1 Hyperolius riggenbachi | reverse complement strand
AAGCAAAAAAAAAAATTATGATATAATGAATTGGTTGTGTAGTGCGGATAATTACTAGAAGATTAGTAGCAAAGAAAATATTCTCATATTTTTATTTTCAGTTATATAGTGTTTTTTATAACTTTGCATCATTCTCTAATATATGCAGTTTACACACTACTCAGCATTCTAAATGTTTTTACAGAGCAGGCTGTGAATTATTGACTTGTCCTGACAGCTCAGATAACAAACTTCAGAACTCAGAGCTTTCTGCGACTTTGAAGGTTGTGGAGCTCAATGGCTTTTTTGCATAGATAACAACTGGAGTCTCTTAACTCTTCCTGTGCTGGAAACAACATTAGACTTCTGTCTCTGCTCCTAATGTTTTATTTTTGAGCTGTACTACACATACAAATCACTAGATCATATTTTTTTTTTTGCTTCAGTGTCTCTTTAAAGGAAAGCATTGTGACATTTATAAATTCCTAATTTAGATTCCAATGATATTTGTTATGTTTAGAATAGATTGTGTGATTTAATACGGATGAGATAAGAAGAACAGCAAACAAAGAAGGGCTAAACTATGAAGTAAATTGATATTGTCTTTTTAAACTGATTTCTTTAATATGAAATTCTAAACATTTCTATTTTTTTTTTGTAAAGTTTAATGCAACTTAACAATCGGCTATAAAATAAAGTAATTTATTACATACTATGGGGTATATTCACAAATTACCAGTAAAATTACCAAGCAAAGGTGCAATAATTTCTATTTATTCACATAAATACTTTACCACAGCATAACTGATTCACAACTGCAATATGGAAGCGTCTGTTCAACAGCCCTGAAATCAAATGACCAAACCACTCATATACTTAAAGAGAATCTGTGTAAAATAAAAATGGGACTGGGGGGTACTCACCTCGGGAGGGGGAAGTCTCTGGATCCTATTGAGGCTTCCCCCGTCCTCCTCCGTCTCACAGTGCTCTCGCTAGAGATCCACGAATGGCAGCCATGTAAATATTTACCTTCCCGGCTCCAGCGCTGGCGCAGTAGCGGCTCTCAGCTCGGAAGTAGTCGCCTGCGCAGTAGAGTGGGCCTGACTGGGATCGGCTATTTCCGGCGATTTTCAAGCCAAGAACCGCAACAGCACCCCCGCTGGAGCCGGGGAAGGTAAATATTGCACAGCCTGACAAATTGACAGCTGTACATTCCGAGGACCAGAGCATGACCACCGTGGGACAAAGAAGGACGGGGGAAGCCGTGATAGGATCCAGAGGTTTCCCACCCCAGAGGTAAGTACTACCACAAGGGCACTTTCTTTTTAGTACAGAGTCTCTTAAAACAAATAAGTACATCCTTTTCATGTTGTGCCTTTTTCTAGCTGTGATTTGACGCCTTAGCACCTACCTATTTTACCATCTACATGTACCAACAGATTTTGGATACTAATGAACAAATAGGCAGGTAAGCTCTCATAATACATGGAAGTGTTACAATTGGTGAAGGCAAATTACTGGCCAATTGAAATTGGATGTGTGTATGCACCCTTACACTCAGTTATGATCTGGTAAAGCATTTATTTGAATAAATAGGACTTGCTGCACTAGTTGAGCCCATACTTATTTTGTTCTTTGGATCTTTGCATTATGATGTTTGATAGTGAACCTTGATGGTGTGCTCCTGTTTATGCATAGAGTGCTCTTGTGAAGGAACCCTGGAGGTATTATGAATTACGCTGTGTGCATATGTGCACAAAAAACAAGATAAGAAGTGAATTCATGTTTACTAACATAACATGACCTTAAAGCATACATTTAATTTGAGTTTTTAAATAATTTTTACAACATTTGTGCATTTGTGCAATTAACATTTTTAATAGCAAGGTAATTAAAAAGTACCTAGTCGTATCACCTACCCAAGCTCAGGGTGAAAAAAAAACATGCTACTATTAGTAATCTCGAACCTGTGTCAGGGTAACTCATGCAACTCTGCAGGAGGCCACGGCATCCTTCGTGGATGTCAACATAAGCACTGTCCCCTACATCCATGTCCCCCGGTAGTTTTTCCTCACTCTGATTGGCATGCAGCAAACAGTGTGCCATCATTGGCAGTGTGAGCTGCAGGAGTTTTAAAAGTTAAAAAAGTTAATGTTAAAATACATACATTATGTACACATACACTGTAACATGATCAATAAAGTTTTGCACACATCAGAATAATAATACCACAAGAAAAGCCATCCATATAGCCAATAATGAATTTGCACAACAAATGTCCATAAAGTGCAAACAATGTTTATTAGGGATGTGTCCCCTTTAAAACCATTAAAAACACAGCAGGGAGTGCAAGCCCAATGTCACAATGACTCATATAATAATGGTCATAATAAACCACTGACACCAACAAATGACACCAAAGGTTATCCTACTAATATAATAAATGGGAAAGTTCGGATGTTTGGATGTTTGGATGTTTGGATGTTTGTTACTCGATCACGCAAAAACGGCTGAACGGATTTGAATGAAATTTGGCACACACATAGTACATTACCTGGAATAAAGTATAGGATACTTTTTATTCATATAACCAAAAAGAGACAAATACAAATTTCACTGGAAAATGTAAACTGCAGCCATACACTGTTACACTGGAGGTGTGTTTAGCTTCTAAGGGTACAATGGTTAATTTGCATATATTCAGCAGTGGTGCACTGAGACATCACAAGCTCACTCCAACCTGAATTATCGCAAATTATTTCTGTTTTAAGAAAGCAAACGTTTGTTTTTCTTAACATCTTAGTAAGGGGGCTTTTAGGACCATTGTAGTCCCTTACACACTCCAATGAGTTCTGGGTCACCAAGAGCTTGCTGGGTAGCATGTCCCTCTCGGTGTTACAAGCCCTACTGCATAGAGCCAAATTAATCTATGCCATGCACTGATAAGGATCAAACAATCCAAAACAGTCGGAATGCTTGTTGGATTATTATGGCTCTGTACAATTTAACAAGCTGACACATCATTGCATTCCAGCGGTTCTGGAGGTGTGTTTAGCTTCTAAGGGTAACAATGGTTAATTAGCATATTTTCAGCAGTGATACACTGGGAGACATCTCAAGCTCACTCCAACCTGAATTATCGCAAATTCTTTCTATTTTAAGAAAGCAAACTTTTGTTTTTCTTACACTGTTAATGGTAGGGTTCTCAAACTTTGCACAGTTGGTCGTTGGGTGACTAGGGTTATTATTCAGAAAAGTGGTTGGAGCCTATAAAAGCCAATCAAAATTCAGCTAATGATTTTCAAGGGGAATATTTACATTTCTGCCATTCTTGCACTGTTAATGGCACAAGCCTCAAACCTGGTATAGTTGATCATTGGGTGACTGGGGTTCAATTTCAGAAAGGGGGTGGAGCCACAAATAGCCAATCAGATTTGTTTCATTCCAATGCAAATTATTGTTGCCAAACACCGCAAAGCTCACAAACTTGGTAATTGAGTAATTGATTAATTGTGTGTTAGGGTTAGGAAAGTGGGCACAGCCAACACCAGCCAAATACATAAGCAGGCAACGCCGGATCATAAGTGGGCTGAGACAAATACAAATTTTACTGGGAAAATGTAAACAGCAGCCATTCTTACACTGTTAATGGTAGGGCTCTCAAACTTTGCACAGTTGGTTACTGGGTGACTGGGGTTAATATTCAGAAAAGTGGGTGGAGCCTACAAAAACAATCAAAAATTACCTATTGATTTTTCAGGGGAATATTTCATTGCTGTCATTCTTGCACTGTTAATGGCACAAGCCTCAAACCTGGTACAGTTGATCATTGCGTGACTAGGGTTTAAATTTATATAAGGGGGTGGAGCCCCAAACAGCCAATCTGATTTGTTTCATTTTAATGCAGGTTATTGATGCCAAAGACCGCAAAGCTCACAAACTTGGTCATTGAGTAATTGAGTAATTGTGTGTTAGGGTTAGGAAAAGTGGGCGCAGCCAACACCAGCCAAATACATAATCGGGCAATGCTGGGTCATCAGTAGGCGGAGACAAATACAAATTTCACTGAGAAAATGTAAACTGCAGCAATTCTTACACTATTAATGGTAGGGTTCTCAAACTTTGCACAGTTGGTCACTGGGTGACTGAGATTAATATTCAGAAAAGTGGGTGGAGCCTACAAAAGCCAATCAAAATCCACCTATTAATCTTTAAGGGGAATATTTAATTGATGCCATTCTTGCACTGTTAATGGCACAAGCCTCTTGCACTGTTAATCACCTGTACCTGGTACAGTTGGCCATTGGGTGATTGGGGTTCAAATTCAGAAAAGGGGTGGAGCCACAGCCAATCAGATTTATTTTATTTCAATGCAAATTATTGATGCCAAAGACCTCAAAGCTCACAAACTTGGTCATTAAGTAATTTTGTGTTTGGGTTAGAAAAAGTGGGCGGAGCTAGCACCAGCCAAATACATACCTAGGCAATGCCGAGTCTTCAGTGGGCGGAGACAAACACAAATTTCACTGGGAAAATGTAAACTGCAGCCATTCTTACACTATTAATTGTGGGGTTCTAAAACTGCACAGTTGGTCACTGGGTGACTGGGATTAATATTCAGAAAAGTGGGTGGAGCCTACAAAAACCAATCACAATTCACCTATTGATTTTCAAGGCAAATATTTAATTGCTGCCATTTTTGCACTGTTAATGGCACAAGCCTCAAACCTGGTACAGTTGATAATTGGGTGACTGGGGTTAAATATTTAGAAAAGGGGTGGGGCTACAAACAGCGAATCAGATGTGTTTCATTTCAATGAAAATTATTCATGCCAAAGACCACAAATCTCACAAACTTGGTCATTGACTATTGACAATTGTGTGTTAGGGTTAGAAAAAGTGGCCACAGCCAACAGCAGCCAAATACATACCCGGGAAACATCAGGACATCAGTGGGTGGAGAAAAATAAAAATGTAACTGCCAGAATGTAAACTGCAGCCATTCTTACACTGTCTGTCAATGGCAGGGTTCTTAAACTTTGCACAGTGGGTGACTGTGATTAATATTCAGAAAAGTAGGTGGAGCCTACAAAAGCTAATCAAAATTCACCTATTGATTTTCAAAGTAGTGGAGCCACAGCCAATTATTGATGCCAAAGACCGCAAAGCTCACAAACTAGGTAATTGTGTGTTAGGATTAGAAAAAGTGGACAGAGCTAACACTAGCCAATAACATACCCGGGCAACGCCGGGCGACCAGCTAGTATATCATAATGGGAATACAGATAAGGAAAGCCAATCATAATATGTGATTCCTATACCTAGATCAAATCGTAAAACAACCACAATACATCTCTGTATAATTAATGAGTCAATAGCCAGCACCCCCGCTAGATCTCACATGTTACGCAGACCCCGCTGCTTCCTCGTAGATGAGTTGAACACATCCGAACATATAAATAGTTACATAGGGGTTGATTCACAAACGTTACTTATTTTTGACCTTAACTGTAAGGAGTGCTAATGCATGAGATAAACAAATAAGGAGAGATAATTCATGAGATAAATAGATAAGGGGAGCTAAATTATGAGTTATGTCAAATAAGGATTGCTAAACCATGAGTTATGTCAAATAAGGAGAGCTAAACCACGAGTTATGTCAAATAAGGAGAGCTAAACCATGATGTCAAATAAGGAGAGCTAAACCATGAGTTATGTCAGACAAGGAGAGCTAAACCATAAGTTATGTCAAATAAGGAAAGCTAAACCATGATTTAAGTTAGCTAAGGAGAGCTAAACCATGAGTAAAGTTAGATAAGGAGGGGTAAATCACGAGTTAAGTAATTTAAGGAGAGATAAATAGTGAGTTAATAAATAAGGTGAGATAATTTAACAGAAAAGCTTTGTGAATCAGGGCCATACTTACTTCAGACGTGTATGGAATATGGGAGCACCAAACAGTACGTACACAGATCTACATTTGTAGCAAAACATGTGAGATCCTTGCACAGCCTAATTTGGTTTCACTGAGAATCCAGTCTGTATTGTCTTATTTAACAAATTATATATTTACCTAATTTAATTTTCCTGAATACCGCATTGATATAGATGTACTTATAGAACATCACGGAATCAATTTACTGTGTATACTCGCATATAAGCCGACCCGTGCATAAGCCAGGTACCCACTTTTCCCTCAGAAGCCAGGAAAAAGTGATTAACTCGCGTATAAGCCCCCTCCCCAATATAGTCCCCTTAACAGTAGCCAGATGTTCCCCAAGTACAAGTCGGCCCCCTCCCCATAGCCAGATATGCCCCAGGATAATACGGCTGTGTCTCAAGAAGCCTCTAGATGGTGTCATAGATATGAGACACAGAAATTGACACACAGGAAGAATCCCTGATCATTGCACCGACACGTTGCTTGCACGCGCCACTCCACAAGCCAGGGGACACAGGTAGTCTTGAGCAGTTACATAGTTACATAGTTACTTTGGTTGAAAAAAGACATACGTCCATCGAGTTCAACCAGTACAAAGTACAACTCCAGCCCGTCCCCCACATACCCCTGTTGATCCAGAGGAAGGCGAAAAAACCCAGTTCACTGTGCACACCACAATGCAGGGGATGGAGGGCACAGACCCAGCAGGGAGACAGCTGACAAGAGCAGGATCACTAGTGCACAATCCTTACGCTCCTCTTCCATTAACAAAACCTGCTCCACCATCTGTTTTGCTCCACTGACTCGCATATAAGCCGAGGAGGTAACTTTTCAGCACATTTTTTTATGCTGAAAAATCAGGCTTATATGCGAATTTGCAAAAATTGGAAATTGTATTTCTAGCACTTCGTTGTGTAATCTCTGTTCTTTACTTAGGATACCAGAAAGAATGATTTATAGCTACAGGAACACTAAACGCGTTATTTTTATCTAATGCATTTTTAATAAAAGATACAGCAGAAATGGGATAAATGCAGTCTTTAAAGAGGATAAAGTAAATGCACATACTGTACAAATACCTTGATGTATAATATGGGCTTTGAAAGTTAAGGACACACATATACCTTATGTAAAACCTTTATCATAAGACAACTGAAATCAGATAATGCTCTTTCACTGTGAGATGGGCAGTGACATCTAGGCTTACAAACCACAATAACCAGCTATGGAATGTCTGACATATAGTGAGGGCTGTGTTCTCTGACACAGGACAGAAGGAAAGCAGAGAGAAATTCACCCTGTATGTATTTAGAGAGTTTAGCTTGTCTAATTCCCTCTCATCTGTGACTAGGCACAAGTTGTAATTTGGTCCCTCAGCTGTGTCAGAGGCCTGCCAAAGCAGACAGTTAATTGTAAAAACAGGATGTTAACAATATGTCTGCTTCCATGAAAGCAGGAAGTAGAAACACTGCAGATTTATTGCAGGATTTGTATCAGCTGTAACAAAGAAATGTTTTTCTTTAAAGGTTATTATTCTGTTGTGTCAGGTATAGAGAAAAGTCTGGCACTGCAGTGAACAATATTGCGTGTTTATTGCATGTCAGGCTGAGTTCAATAGCGTGCATACAGCAAACCAATTGAAAAGAATAAAACAGTCCTACCATTCAGGTGAGATGCATGGCAGCGGGTGCAGGGTGTGATATGGGCAGCTTAACGGCCGTTTCGCACGGCGGTGCTTCTTCTGAGGCTTGACCATTGGTGCCGACCACTAGTTTTCCCCTTTCTACTGGACTGCATTATTATCCTGTTGCTTATCTTATAGAGCAGAGAGAAAGTTCTGAGTTCAGGTCCGCTTTAAAGGGAACCCAAGGTGAGATGTACCAGTATATGGAGGCTGACATGTTTATCTCCTTTTAAACAGTACAAATCGCCTGGCTGTCCTGCTGACTCTCTTCCTGTAATACTTTAAGCCATAGACCCTGAACAAGCACTCAGATCAGATGTTTTTGACTAAAATCTAACATGATTTGCAGCATGCTTGTTTTAGGTGTGTGATTCAGACACTACTGACCAGAAAGATAAGTAGGATGCCAGGCAAGTAGAATTGTTTAAAAGGAAATAAATATAGCAGCCTCCATATGTCTATCACCAGGGTTCCTTGATGACCTGTTTCCACTTGTGTTGCGCGCAGCTGCAAGACACGCAGCAGCACTTCCGGGACTGCAGGTACGCAGATGAATACCATCAGCCGTGCCATACACGGCTATGGGATTCACAGCCTCCTGCATGGAAACGGATGGCAATGTTGGCCGAATCACTAGCGCAAGCAATTCAGCCAGTGGCACCATTGTTTCCTATGGCAGAGTTTCCCCACACGATTTGCCTGCGGGGAAACTCGGTGGATTCGGCATGGAAACCGAGCTAGTGGAAACGGGCCCTTAAATGATTTTGGTTGTTCGCCTCACAGGGACCAAAGTAAATGTATATAACTTACCTAATAAAGTCCAAGAGTTTCTGCATCCACCATCTGCATCAATGTCAGCCATAGTGCACCACGTAGCCGCATCTACAGTATATATTTAATTGAAACACCCAAAGTATATGAAGGACACATGCAGGGATCCATGCATATTTTATGAATGAATGACATAAGAGATGTATCAAAGTGACCAAAGTTAATGTATATATTTTACCTACTAAAGTCCAAGAGTATCTGCAATCATCTACCATCTCACTAAGTATAAGGAGTTCAGACCTGAAATGATCCGATGACATAACAACAAAAGTTGTTTAGGTGATACCTTTAATGACTAACTGTACAAGATAACTTTGCAAGCTTTCGAAACTTTAAGTTTCTTTTTCAGGCATGTTTCAGGGCTGGATCAGAACCATAGAAAAGTGGAGGTAAATCACTAGTTAAGTCATTTAAGGAGAGGTAAATTTTGAGTTAATAAATAAGGTGAGATATTTTAACAGAAAAGCTTTGTGAATCAGGCCCATACTCACTTCAGACTTGTATGGAATATGAAAGCACCAAACAGTGCTTACACAGATCTACATCTACTCACAATTTATCTCTCCTTAAATTACTTAACTCGTGATTTACCTCTCCTTATCTATGGTTCTGATCCAGCTCTGATACATGCCTGAAGAAGAAACTTAACGTTTCAAAAGCTTGCAAAGGAATCTTGTACAGTTAGTCATTAAAGGTATAACCTAAACAACTTTTGTTGTTATGTCATCGGATTCTCTCCATGACTAAGACCACACGCAACCGACCTGAAATGGACTTTGCTATTTATAGAATTATGGGTGGCAAGTGCAGAGTTATTCCAAAGGATATCATGTCAAAGGAAAAGATTTTCTTCTCAAGGTCAAGGTCAGAACACAATATTCAGAAATGCAAAGTTATACCAACCAGGTCGCAGAAATTGGCAAAGTTCACACTCTAATTTACAGAAGATCACAAAACAGAAGGCTACCACCAATGTCTAGCAGCAACAGAAATCTTTTTGATGGCGGCATGGCCCAAGTAGCCCTAGTAGGTGCAATATTGCATGCTTTTTCCAACACTTGGGCAGAAGTGACAGGGTATTAAAATTATTTTCCAAGGCCACTCTTGGTTATTCAAGATCAGTCCTCTAAAGAGCCATTTTGTACCTACACAGATTTATTATTCTTAAGAAAAAAAATTCTCTCTTCCTACATCCAAGAACTACTTTTTTTTTTAAAAGCCATCCTCCAGACACTACCTCTAGGTCTGAGTAGTTCTTCTATTACCTCTAGGTCTGAGACCAGTTCTAGATGTAACTTTTCTGAACCATCATATGAAGCTAGAAGAATTCAAAATGGAATCTCTGTAGGCCATAGTAGCAGCCTTGCAACCAATATGTTATTAGTCGACGTGGCAGATGCCTATATTCAAATTTCAAATCACCTCAGTTTCAGACATTCCTATGGTTCGTGGTAGGAGATTTGCATCTACAATTCTGCTCTCTTCCCTTTGGAATCAGCACAACTCTCAATGCATTCACAAAAGTTCTAGTCACCCTGGTGGCTTTTCTCAGACAGCAAAATGTAAGACTTTACCATTACTTGGATGATCTACTACTACTTTCATCTCATACTACTTTCATCCAACCGAGAGATTATCATCCAACACAGAGAAGAGCTCTTGAAAACAGAACTATCCAGAATAGGGTGGCTGGTAAACCTAAACAAAAGCAATCAGTCTCCAACTCAAGATCTTATTTTTCTGAGAGTAAGGCTTCAAACAGTCCTGATTGCAATATGACTACCAGAACAAAAGATAATGCTAATACAATCACAGGTATTGGACATTATATTGTGATCCAATGTGCCAGCAAAAGATTGTTTACATCTCTTTGGAACCCATTCCTCTGTCATTCATCTATCATTCCCATGGAGCAATGGGCACACTGGAAAATTGATCCTTTCCAGCTAGGGTTCCAGAGCCAAAGGTAGAAGGTCAGCTACTATCAGATGATGATCCTCACTCCACTTATGAAAAACAGCCTGACATGGTGGTTAGACACTGCGAATCTGAACAATGCTACCCAAATCTTCCAATATACTCCGATTGTGATAACATCAGACGGCGGACATGGCTGGGCACATATGCACAACAGCTACATTCAAGGCAGGTGGCCATTTCCATCCATGAATATCCCAGCAAATATACTGGAACTCAGAGCAGTGTTTTGAACTTTGCTAGCATTCCCACAACAAACCCAGTACATGGATGGACTGTTGAGATTAGACAACACAACAGCTGTCACTTGTATCAAGAGACAAGGGGGCACCAAGAGTCAAGCTCTCCTTACAGGGGTCAGCAATATTATCTCCTGAGCAGAGAACAACCTTGCCAGTCTGTTAGCAGTTTATTTTGTGGGTCCCCAGAATTCTATTGCTGACTACCTAAGTAGGAAAGACATCAACGAGTGGTCTCTGAACCAAGACATCATTCTAAGGCTATGCAGCAAATGGGATATTCCATAGGTGGATCTGATATCGACTTACTACAACACAAAATGCCAACGCTTTCTATCCATGACTCACTCACCATGGGCAGAGGCACAAGATCACCTGTCATCCCATGGAACTTCGAGATTGCCTATGTCTATCCCCCGACCCCATTGATTAGCAGGCTACTCAACAGACTCTCCCAGGAGGAAGTAATTGCACTGGCAGTGATCCCATTTTGGCCGTCCATACTAACTTTCTAGCCCACCCTTATTTTTTGCTAGTTAAATCTCAATCTATGCTGCCACGGAGTCCTATGGAAACTTACGCGTCTTCATGGCAGCATAGGGATTTCCCTCCCAAGCATATTCTCATTTACTGTTCTTTAGTTCAGCTAGATACAAAGAATGCTGCTCACAGAGGCCACAAAAAAAATAAAGTTAAGGTCCTGTTGATTGGTTAAGGGTTGGAGCATAACCCATCCAGTGTTGCTCACAAATTTTTGCCAAAGTAATTTTTCGCATCGAAAATGGCATTTTTGATTTTGACAAAAAATTTTGTGAAAGTACATTGTGTTTTCACAATATGGGGAACATTTATAAAATTGCAAAAAATTGTTTTTTTTTATGCAAAAGCGTAAAAATCTTTTATTTTAGCACAAAAAGTTATGAAAATGCAAAAGATGGTTTATTTTAGCACAAAAAAATGTGAAAAATCACTAACCTTGATTTGAATCAAAGGTCAAATTTAACATTGTTATTGCGAAAAGTAATGCAAAAAGAATATTGGCATTTTCGATCATCTCTTAACAGAAGTATGCTACCATGGAGATGCGTATAGAAAGGAAAATTACCAGTAGGTAAGTATGTCAATTTTCCATTATTTGCAGCCAGACCTTGATTTCCTCTTCTCTTTATCTCAGGAAGGTTGTAGTTGATCAGATGATTTAATTGCGCTTGGCAGAATAATTATTGCAGGAATAACTTCTTAGGAAAGAAATGGAAAGTAAGAAATGGAATACTCGGAGAGCTTGACATTTGTGTTTTGTAGATTAGCGTCTATCTGCAAGTATCATTCACACTGTTATTATATAATCAACCCAAAGCTATACCAACTATTGTTGTATTTAAACCGGGAGTTCTTGTCACTTGCTGAGTAGCACAGGCTGATATATTAGCAAACCAATAGTCGTACAAAAAAATTGTTTCAGCTACTGCATAGAGATGACAATGGAATGTAAATGAATGCCACACATAACCAATAAATTTAATGCAGCTGACGCGTCCTGTTAAAAAAAGAATACCAGGTGTTCAAGAAATCTTCAGCACATAATAATTCCATTGCGAATTCTAGTCATAATTGCAGAAAAAATTCTCCCATAGTTATAGCACCTGAGTTAATGTTATGTTTGTTGAAGTTCCAGAAATATTCTTCTTTCTTTTTTAGGCTTTTTTTTTAAGGAGAAATGGTAGAAGTATTCAGGTTTCTAAAGACACAGTTTACCCAGCAAGCTCATGGTGAACCAAAACTTCAAGGAGTGTATAAGGGGCTTCTTAAAACAGAAGGTATTTGTGATTATTCGGATTGGAGTGTGCATATGATGTTTCCCACGATGCATCACTGCTGAATATGCAAAAAATCCTCTGTTATCCCTGTAAGCCAAACACGCCTCCAGAACAGCTGGGATGCGATGGTGTGTTTATGAAGAGAAAGATATCTCTGAAACCAAACGTCTGCGATAAGTTTTGTTTCAGTTATAACTGAGAGCAACTGATTAAGTGTTAGGGCCCGTTTCCACAAGAGCGAATCCGCATGCGTTCTCTGCATGCGGATTCACATAACCAATACAAGTGGATGGCCCTGTTTCCACTTGTCAGTTTTTTCCTGCGTTTTTCTGTGCAGGATTTTTGTGCACGGTAGAGCCTGCAGAATTCGCCTGCGTGAGGAATGCAGGCGATTCGCAGGCTATGTATTTAATAGGGAAAACGCACATGCGTTTTTTGCCGCGATTTCGCATGAAAAGTAATGTACATTGAACCAGGCAGTGACATGGTTAAATTCGCATATACTCTGCCTATGCGAAATCGCACGCGGAATCGCGGCAAAAACGCACGCGGAATCGCATCCGCATGCGATTTCGTCAGCGGTGGAATCCCGGCGATTCGCACCGCACTAGTGGAAACGGGCCCTAAAAGGGGCCTAAAGCAATGGAAACATCCTAGTGTGCAACGCTATGAAAATGTCCTAGTGTGAAAGAGGCCTCAAACATATCATGAGAACTTTGTATGCATTTACTATATACACATGTCAAAAGTTTTATCCTCTTTTATAATTGAAAAATACCCTGAATTTGGGAGTCTGTCATTGCCATGCACCAAATTTCACTCTGTGTGGGAGACAATGAAGACTTGCTGATTTTCAGAGCATTGGAGTTGATTCTTGTATGGCGTTCCTGATTGCATCAGTTGTAGTGTTGGGCGAACAGTGTTCGCCACTGTTCGGGTTCTGCAGAACATCACCCTGTTCGGGTGATGTTCGAGTTCGGCCGAACACCTGACGGTGCTCGGCCAAACCGTTCGGCCATATGGCCGAACTAAGAGCGCATGGCCGAACGTTCCCCGAACGTTCGGCTAGCGCTGTGATTGGCCGAACGGGTCACGTGGTTCGGACCCGAACGCGCTCTGATTGGCCGAACTGTCACGTGGTTCGGGTAAATAAATACCCGAACCACGTCATATCTCCGCCATTTGTCTGTGGGTTTAGCTTTGGGTAGGCAGGCAGGGTAGTTCGCGCTCCAGCCACGCTAGCCAGGGTCCCCCCCAGTCATTGTGTGTCACTGCTGGGAACAGTAGTACACCGCTCGTTCAGCCACACTATATAGCATTCTGTGTACTGTTCTGTGTCTGCTGGGAACAGTGGTACACCGCTCGTTCAGCCACACTATATAGCATTCTGTGTACTGTTCTGTGTCTGCTGGGAACAGTGGTACACCGCTCGTTCAGCCACACTATATAGCATTCTGTGTACTGTTCTGTGTCTGCTGGGAACAGTAGTACACCGCTCGTTCAGCCACACTATATAGCATTCTGTGTACTGTTCTGTGTCTGCTGGGAACAGTAGTACACCGCTCGTTCAGCCACACTATATAGCATTCTGTGTACTGTTCTGTGTCTGCTGGGAACAGTAGTACACCGCTCGTTCAGCCACACTATATAGCATTCTGTGTACTGTTCTGTGTCTGCTGGGAATAGTGGTACACCGCTCATTCAGCCACACTATATAGCATTCTGTGTACTGTTCTGTGTCTGCTGGGAACAGTAGTACACCGCTCGTTCAGCCACACTATATAGCATTCTGTGTACTGTTCTGTGTCTGCTGGGAACAGTAGTACACCGCTCGTTCAGCCACACTATATAGCATTCTGTGTACTGTTCTGTGTCTGCTGGGAACAGTAGTACACCGCTCGTTCAGCCACACTATATAGCATTCTGTGTACTGTTCTGTGTCTGCTGGGAACAGTAGTACACCGCTCGTTCAGCCACACTATATAGCATTCTGTGTACTGTTCTGTGTCTGCTGGGAATAGTGGTACACCGCTCGTTCAGCCACACTATATAGCATTCTGTGTACTGTTCTGTGTCTGCTGGGAACAGTAGTACACCGCTCGTTCAGCCACACTATATAGCATTCTGTGTACTGTTCTGTGTCTGCTGGGAACAGTAGTACACCGCTCGTTCAGCCACACTATATAGCATTCTGTGTACTGTTCTGTGTCTGCTGGGAATAGTGGTACACCGCTCGTTCAGCCACACTATATAGCATTCTGTGTACTGTTCTGTGTCTGCTGGGAACAGTGGTACACCGCTCGTTCAGCCACACTATATAGCATTCTGTGTACTGTTCTGTGTCTGCTGGGAACAGTGGTACACCGCTCGTTCAGCCACACTATATAGCATTCTGTGTACTGTTCTGTGTCTGCTGGGAACAGTAGTACACCGCTCGTTCAGCCACACTATATAGCATTCTGTGTACTGTTCTGTGTCTGCTGGGAACAGTAGTACACCGCTCGTTCAGCCACACTATATAGCATTCTGTGTACTGTTCTGTGTCTGCTGGGAACAGTAGTACACCGCTCGTTCAGCCACACTATATAGCATTCTGTGTACTGTTCTGTGTCTGCTGGGAATAGTGGTACACCGCTCGTTCAGCCACACTATATAGCATTCTGTGTACTGTTCTGTGTCTGCTGGGAATAGTGGTACACCGCTCGTTCGCCACTGTATAGCATTGTGCTCTGTGTCGCTGCTGGGAATAGTGGTACACCGCTCACCCGTCACTGTATAGCATTGTGCTCTGTGTCGCTGCTGGGAATAGTGGTACACCGCTCACCCGTCACTGTATAGCATTGTGCTCTGTGTCGCTGCTGGGAATAGTGGTACTGTATAGCATTTCTGTACTGCCACTGTACTGCTGCCAGTCAGCGTGTACTGTAAGGATAAGTGAAATGAGGAAGAAATCCGGTGAAAGAGGGAGGGGCAAGGGAAGAGGTGTTTCCCCTGACGGTTCACGTACAGGCCACAGGGGAGCACCCAAGAAAACCCACTCAATACCGCCCATGTTGTCCAGGACAACAACCCTCACAAATCCAAAAGAACAGGACCAGATAATTACTTGGATGACCTCTCAAGCGTCCAGCAGTGGGTTAAGCAGCACCAGCACATCACGCACGAGGTCCGAGTCCTCAGCCAGTTACAAGGAGCCAGTGGGCACAAAGCTGACACAACCGGCAGCGACACCACGCACACAACTGCCAGATAACCAGTCCGATGAATTACCTCAGGACACAATGGGGTATTCGCAGGAGCTATTCCCAGCCCAACAAACTTCCACCTTTCAAAGGTCAATGGAGGAACAGCCAGAAATGTTGTGCCTGGATTCACAACCGTTAACTGTGGGAAATGCACCGCGCACTGAAATACAAGGCGAGTCCGAAGAGGACTCGGAAACCCAAATCCCAGAGCAATTTGGGCAGGAGGGGTTGCAATTGCAGGAGGTCGGCCGACAAGATCTGGAAGACGACGTTGGAGTGTGCTGCGCAGAGGTTGTTGTGGGGAGCTCTACTCCACGGCGGTGGCCCACAATGACATATGACGAGTTTGAGGAGATGGAAGAGGAGGGTATGGACAATGTGGACAGAGACCCAGATTTTGTTTGTGAACGAGAACATCGCCGTCGTAGCAGCAGCACAGATGAGTCTGTTGAAGAACACACTGCTGCACGAGTTCGCCTTGTGCCACAAGGTAGGCGGCGCGCAATTTCAGGCACCACAAGCGTGGAAGTTCAAGTGAGAGGCAAAAGAGGAGCAAACAGAAATCGCCAGCAAGGAGGCAGGTGCTCCAAAGTCTGGGCTTTCTTTGAAGACTGCACTGAGGATGTTACCATGGCGATTTGCAAGGTGTGCAAGACCCGCCTGAGCAGGGGGAAAAATATTAACAACCTCTCCACCACCAGCATGAGCCGTCACATGCTATCCAAACATCCCACTCTTTGGGCAAACGCGTCAGGACAGGGTACCAGAAACAACACTGCCTCCCTTGGGTTCACCAGACTCACCACCAGACCCGCCTCAGCAGCAGCAGTAGCCCAGCCATTGCGTGGTTCACAACATTCACAAACATCAGACGACGCTGACACTGTCACTTTCCGGAGTAGTGCTCTTGAGGTCTCCCAGTGTTCATCAAACACAACAACCAACAGCCCTTCCGTGTGCAGCGCTACGGTTCAGTTGTCTGTGTCGGAGATGTTTGAGCGCAAGAGGAAATTGCCAGCAAATGACCCCCGGGCCGTGGCAGTAACAGCCAGCATAGCCAAGCTTCTGGCCTGCGAAATGCTGCCATATCGATTGGTGGAGACAAACAGCTTCAAGGGCATGATGTCAGTGGCCATCCCACGTTACGTGGTTCCCAGCCGCTACCACTTTGCACGCTCTGCAGTGCCTGAGTTGCATGAGCACGTGGTCAGCAAAATAACCCGAAGCTTGAAGAATGCCGTTGCCTGCAAGGTTCACCTCACCACTGACACCTGGACGAGTGCGTTCGGCCAGGGTCGATACATCTCCCTTACCGCGCACTGGGTGAACCTTGTGGAGCCTGGCAGCGATTCCTCACCTGCTACGGCACGGGTGTTGCCCACGCCACAAACAGCTGCACCGCCGTCCCTCCCACTGGATAACAGCAGCACCTACCTCTCTGACTCCTTCTCCTCCAACGCATCTCAAAGCTGTACCTCATCCGGAAACGCTAACCCAGCAGCAGTAGGATCGTGGAAGCAGTGCAGCACAGCTGTTGGCATGCGTCAGCAAGCGTTGCTGAAGCTAATCTGCCTTGGGGATAAGCAGCACACAGGGGAGGAAATTTGGAGGGGAATAAAGGAACAGACGGATTTGTGGCTGGCACCGCTGGACCTGAAACCGGGCATGGTTGTGTGTGATAATGGGAGTAATCTCATTCGCGCTTTAAGGTTGGCTAAGCTGACACACATCCCTTGCCTGGCGCACGTGATGAACCTAGTAGTTCAGCGGTTCCTGAGGACATACCCAGGCGTGCCCGATCTGCTGTTGAAGGTGCGTCGAGTGTCCAAACATTGTAGAAATTCCAGTACTGCTTCGGGGGCACTCGCCAAGATGCAGGAGCGCTTCAATCTCCCCCACCATCGCTTGCTGTGTGATGTCCCTACGCGCTGGAATTCTACGCTGCACATGCTAGCCCGCTTTTGCGAGCAGAAGAGTGCAGTGGTCCAGTACATGACGGCGCAGTACCGAGGCGCATCCGGCCAGCTGCCAAGCTTCTGTGGATCCGATTGGGCCAACATGTTGGACCTCTGCCAAGTCCTCCAAAATTTTGAGCAATCCACGTTGCTTGTGAGCAGTGACAACTCTTCAGTCAGCATTACCATACCACTGCTGTGTTTACTGAAGAGGTCGATGTTAAAAATCAAGGAAACAGCTGTCATGATGCAACTGGGGGAATCTGAAGGAGAAAACGATCAGCGTGATGGTACCAACATCAGGCCATCCGCCTCAGGGAACGCTGGCCCCAGCAGCTATGACGAAGAAGAGGAGGAGGAACAGCTGGAGTTGGAGCAGGAATTTCATGCCACCACTGACGAGGGCCAGAGCGGTGCACGTTGGACTTCCACAATTCAACGCGAATGGTCAGCAGAAGCAGACCAGGAGGAAGGTGACGACTATGATGCATCACAACAACTATCACAACGCTCACAAGAGGATGATGAGGATTCTGGTAGGACTCTGGCACACATGGCTCAATTCATGCTAGACTGCATTGAACGTGACCCACGCATTGTGCGCATTCTGGACAACACCAATTACTGGGTTTATACCCTTCTGGATCCACGGTACAAACACAATGTTCCAAAACTGCTTGAAGAAAGAGTCAGACAGGTCAAAATGGAAGAATACCAGCAGGCCCTTGTGGAGACTTTAGAGAGGAGATTGACATCCTCCCCCTCCTCTAGCCAGTTGTACGCAGACAGACTGACTTCCGCAAACCCAGGACGACCAGGAGGGCAGCAAACAACGCAAGCCGCAGCTAGTACCCAAAAGGGAATGGTATCGGCAGTGTCCTTGGAGTGGGAAAATTTTCTGACACCCATGCAGCCGCAGCCCACTGAACAGCAAGCGTGCAGATCCACCTCCAACACCGATCGCCTGGAGAAGATGGTCAAGGACTACATGTCAGATGGCGTAGCTGTGTCGAACCATCCATCTGCACCCTTCAACTATTGGGTATCGAAGCTAGACACCTGGCACGAACTGGCAATGTACGCAATAGAGGTGCTGGCTTGCCCGGCAGCCAGCGTTATGTCGGAACGCTGTTTCAGTGCTGCCGGAGGCATCGTCACAGATCGGCGTATCCGCCTCTCTACAGAAAATGCAGACCGTCTGACTCAAATTAAAATGAATCAATCCTGGATTGGAAATGACTACGCAACACTCCAGGACCCCAACCAAGTAACATGACCAATGAACATCTGGGATGGTGTTGCGTTTCCGGGCCCTGTTTATTGAACCTCTCATCTGTATTACATTTATGACTGCATGGCGGCAAAAAGCATTGCTGCTATATCCGCACGCTTTTTGTCCACATGCAAGGCCTGGGTTGTTGTGTCTCACAAAGCGTGGCCTTCTCCTCCTGCGCCTGCTCCTGTTCCATCACGTCTGCTGCTGCTGGGTTAGCGTTGCCGCGTGGTCCCTGTTTATTGAACCACTTATCTTTATTACATTTATGACTGCATGGCGGTACAAAGCATGCTATCCGCACGCTTCTTGCCCTCATGCAAGGCCTGGGTTGTTGTGTCTCACAAAGCGTGGCCTTCTCCTCCTGCGCCTGCTCCTGTTCCATCACGTCTGCTGCTGCTGGGTTAGCGTTGCCGCGTGGTCCCTGTTTATTGAACCACTTATCTTTATTACATTTATGACTGCATGGCGGTACAAAGCATGCTATCCGCACGCTTCTTGCCCTCATGCAAGGCCTGGGTTGTTGTGTCTCACAAAGCGTGGCCTTCTCCTCCTGCGCCTCCTCCTGTTCCATCACGTCTGCTGCTGCTGGGTTAGCGTTGCCGCGTGGTCCCTGTTTATTGAACCACTTATCTTTATTACATTTATGACTGCATGGCGGTACAAAGCATGCTATCCGCACGCTTCTTGCCCTCATGCAAGGCCTGGGTTGTTGTGTCTCACAAAGCGTGGCCTTCTCCTCCTGCGCCTGCTCCTGTTCCATCACGTCTGCTGCTGCTGGGTTAGCGTTGCCGCGTGGTCCCTGTTTATTGAACCACTTATCTTTATTACATTTATGACTGCATGGCGGTACAAAGCATGCTATCCGCACGCTTCTTGCCCTCATGCAAGGCCGGGGTTGTTGTGTCTCACAAAGCGTGGCCTTCTCCTCCTGCGCCTCCTCCTGTTCCATCACGTCTGCTGCTGCTGGGTTAGCGTTGCCGCGTGGTCCCTGTTTATTGAACCACTTATCTTTATTACATTTATGACTGCATGGCGGTACAAAGCATGCTATCCGCACGCTTCTTGCCCTCATGCAAGGCCTGGGTTGTTGTGTCTCACAAAGCGTGGCCTTCTCCTCCTGCGCCTGCTCCTGTTCCATCACGTCTGCTGCTGCTGGGTTAGCGTTGCCGCGTGGTCCCTGTTTATTGAACCACTTATCTTTATTACATTTATGACTGCATGGCGGTACAAAGCCTGCTATCCGCACGCTTCTTGCCCTCATGCAAGGCCGGGGTTGTTGTGTCTCACAAAGCGTGGCCTTCTTCTCCTCCTGCGCCACCCTCCTCCTGTTCCATCACGTGTGCTGCTGCTGGGTTAGCGTTACCGGTCCCTTTTCCTGGAACCTCTTATATGTATTACATTTATGACTGCATGCCGACAAAAAACATGTTACCTGTGCAAAGAAAACAGACATTTCCCGCATTTAAAAGACAGTTTTCCCTTTGAAACTTTAAAATCGATTTTCTCAAAAACTATAAGCTCTTTTTGCTAATTTTTTTTTCCTCTTGTACCCACTCCCAAGGTGCACATACCCTGTAAATTTGGGGTATGTAGCATGCAAGGAGGCTTTACAAACCACAAAAGTTCGGGTCCCCATTGACTTCCATTATGTTCGGAGTTCGGGTCGAACACCCGAACATCGCGGCCATGTTCGGCCTGTTCGGCCCGAACCCGAACATCTAGATGTTCGCCCAACACTAATCAGTTGTTCCTCTTTTGTTATGCAGTGTCTTGTCAGAGGCAGCGGAGATTACCTGTCTCTTGGCATTTGCAGCGGGGCCGCTCACTCTGTGTGTCCAGGACTACATCTGAAACGCTCCCAAGCATATAGAAAATCATGAAGTAAATCTTTAAAGCATGACATACTCTGTTATCTCTGTCCTTTCACTTCAGTGCTGCTGGCAAATCTCCTGCTGAATAGAGCTGGTGCAGCATTAAATTACAGAAAACCATAAGAATCCATGCCTAATGTAATCTTGCAAATCCTTTATTTGTAGAAAGTGTATAAAGATTGCTATTGTTGGAAATGCAGATAGCTTAGTCATATGCATTATGCTATGAATAGCTGAATAGGCAGTTTAAAGCAACTTGGTCATCAAGCTGACACAGAGATTTAAAAGCAGCACTTATTTCTTTTTATGTTCCTGTTCACCCCGAGCCCCTAAATTCTGTGCACTCACTATGTCTGTGGGAGAGTTCAGATGATCCCTGCCATATCTCAGTACAATGGGTCTTCTGACCAACAAATGCAAGAATCTCAGGCTTATCTAGAGGGGTGCAGGCATGACTCGTGCCATGTGCGCCATGCCTGCCCCTGTGCTGCACCCCAAGCATGTCCCTGTGCTGCACCGCCATGCCTGCTCCTGTGCTGCGCCCCCCAGCCCTGCCCCTGTGCTGCGCCCCATGCCTGCCTCTATGCTGCGCCGCCATGCCTGCCCCTGTGCTGCGCCCCATGCCTGCCTCTATGCTGCGCCGCCATGCCTGCCCCTGTGCTGCACCCCATGCCTGCCCCTGTGCTGCACCCCATGCCTGCCCCTGTGCTGCACCCCATGCCTGCCCCTGTGCTGCGCCCCCATGCCTGACCCCATGCCTTCCAGTCACTCAGACCTCAGATCAGAGTAATTCTGTTATCTGGTGAACATGGCAACTTAATTAATGTATGTAGGCCGCAATTGGCTTAGTTTTAGAAAAGAGGACAGAGAGGAAATAAGAAGAGATCTTTCCAAAAAAGTAATTCCAGCAATCTCCCGAGCCAAAAAACACAAGCAACCAAAACACATATACGTAAGAAAGGATGTTGTTTTTAGAGGGGAAGGGGGCTCTGACCAGGAGAAGGGGGCGCAATTTCAGTGTTTGCCATAGGCTCTATATTACCCAGATATGCCTCTGGCCTCTCCCCAAAGAACAGTATGAAGAAGTTACTCACTGTTCCAGATGTCTAGTTCCCCTCACCCCCATATATTTTATCCATAAAATATGTCATGGAGACAGGGTTAGATTCACATCTTATTATTATTATTGTATTTATTGTATTTATAAAGCGCCAACATATTGCGCAGCGCTGCACAATAGATAAATGGGTTAACATACAGGTAGAACATACGGAAACTCACAACAAAACAAGATCATGCAAATGATTTGATAACAATACAGTGTCATAGGTCAAAATAGAGACTGTTCGAGTCTACAAGAGGGGTGGTTGTGAGTAAGATTGCATAATCAAGCTGGATACATTAGGGAGGAGGGCCCTGCCAGAGGCTTACAATCTAAAGGGTGGGGTGGAGACAATAGGTGCATCTTTTGAGAGGGTGTCTAACAGACATATTATGGTGCTGGTGTAGGGGGGTATGCGAGCGTGAAGAGGTGAATCTTGAGAGCTTGTTTGAAGGTATTAAAGGTGGGGGCGAGTCTGACGGCTGGTGGGAGTGAGTTCCAGAGAGTAGGGGCAGCCCTGGTGAAGTCCTGCAATCGTGCATGTGACTGAGTTATGCGTGGTGCGACTAGGCGCAGGTCATTGGAGGATCGGAGGGGGCAGGCTGGTGTGGACCAGATCAGAGATGTAGGTCGGGCGGATCTTGTGCACTGATTTGTAGGCCAAGCACAGGATTTTGAACTCTTAGGAGCCTATAGGCACAAAGTTCTGATGACCTAAACTCCACCCTCTGCTGAGCCCTCAATCCTTAAAGTAACCCTGAACTGCTTAATTATAAACATATTTTAAGTGCTGAATTATGTGTGGTGTTGCAACATATGTTACACAGCACCACCCTCCCTCTCCAGCAACTCCTGTGTCGTTCCAGCCCAGCAGAAATATTCACATTGATGATAGGTGGGGAGGAATTGTCAGTACTTCCTGCTCTCTGCCCATTCTTAGTCTTGCCCCCTCAACTCGCTGCTTATGATTCCTATTAGGGATGATCGGAAAGGGCGATTTCCGATTCCGTGGAAATTCGGAATTCCGTCAGAACGAAATTCCGTAATCGTTACATTCCAGTGGTATTTTGCGGAATTCCACGTTTCGGCGGTACAATATCAGTAATATCATTTGAAACCTCGTTTTTGAAACATTGTAGGCCATGGGACCAACTGGCTGTTCCATCGGGGTTTTTTTGTGTTGTTTTTGGAGCAGCAGGAGTTGTCGTAGGCCATGGGACCTAGAGGTTCCACGGCGGTCATCACAATTTTTTTGGGGAGCAGCAGGAGTTGTCGGAGGCCATGGGACCTAGTGGTGGTTCCACGGCGGTCATCACAATTTTTGTTTGGAGCAGCAGGAGTTGTCGTAGGCCATGGGACCTAGAGGTGGTTCCACGGCAGTCATCACAATTTTTGTTTGGAGCAGCAGGAGTTGTCGTAGGCCATGGGACCTAGAGGTGGTTCCACTGCGGTCATCACAATTTTTGTTTGGAGCTGTAGGAGTTGTCATAGGCCATGGGACCTAGAGGTGGTTCCATGGCGGTCATCACAATTTTGTTTGGAGCGGCAGGAGTTGTCGTAAGCCATGGGACCTAGAGGTGGTTCCACGGCGGTCATCACAATTTTTGTTTGGAGCAGCAAGAGATGTCGTAGGCCATGGGACCTAGAGGTGGTTCCATGGCGATCATCACAATTTTTGTTTGGCATGGAGAGGGATTTGAAGTATAATGGGACTGAGCAGGTTGGAGAGGGACAGGACGACTAGAAAAAGAAGAGGAGGGGCCTGTTGTTGCTGCTGCTTTTCCTCCACCCATCTTATTGTAATTTTTTTACATATTCGAACTCCCGTCTGTGGTGGTTGCGCAAATGGCTTATCAGCCCTGAAGTGCTGAACCCGGTGCCCGATTTGCCTCTGCTCACCGATTTACTGCACACAGAACAGACTGCCCTGGATTCATGATCTTCCAGAACAGTAAAATATTTCCATGATGGGGACGTGCGTGCACGTGGAGCATTGGTGCGACCTGTTCTAGCACATCCATGCTCAGCATTGGACTGGTGGGTACTGACAGACAGGAAAGCACTTGCAGGCTGCTGGCCAACCGTCTGCTCTGTTTCTCCATGCTGCTCATGCCTGCTAGTGCCTAACCCACCAGATGGCGACAACGTTGGATCAGCCGCCTCATCATCCAAAATATCATCCAGTTCAACCAAAGCACTGGAACCCATAAGTGACTCTTCTGGACCCTCCACCTGGCCACCAAACACCTGGCTGACTGGCGGTGATGTTGACTGGTGACACTGGATGAAGAAAACACAGGGGCCATTTTTGTCACCACAGAACCCACCACTTCTTGGGAGCTTGGTCCCATGGTCTCCTCCAATGCCTCCTCCCAATCCTTCTCCACATCTCTCTCATCGACGTAGGCGTGCTTTACTTCTGGAGGAGAGTACTGGGAGGAAGCAACCTCGTCAAGAGAAGCAGCTGTGGTTGGGTTCTGGTCATAAGGAACCTGGCCACTACTGGTGCTGCTGCAACTAGTTTCAAGTCCCTCAGACTGGGTAGAGGGTTCCTGATCTAAATAATCGACAACTTTCTTCGCCTGCTGCTCTGTCAAAAGTTTCCTACGTGCGAACACAGGGAAGACATCTCTGACCAGGGGGGAACGCTTTCTGCTGCTGCTGCCACCCTCAACCTGATCATGTACTTGACGTGATCCACCAACACCACCATCACTCCATTTTCTTTTAGGAGTGGCAGGAAATTGCTGCTGCTCTCGCTCCATTGTTTTGGGGCCACAAACTTTATTGGGGAAGGGGTATGAGCGACAGAACAGATAAGAAAATAAGGGGGTGAAATAAAGAAAATAAATCAAAAAAACAAAATATAGAAAAAAAATGAACTTAGAAAAAAAAATGCACTACACTCAACTCATCAATCACCACCTAAATCTCTCACTCTGTCAAACACCAAGCCTGCGGCTTGGTTGGCTCTGTCTATCCCTCTCACACAGCAACTACTAGCACACTACAGTACAATCTATCACTCAAACTAACAATCTACTGTCACTCTCTCACAAATACTCCTAGCTACTACTACTAATATAGCTCACACCAATCTAACTCTCTCACACAGTCTTTAAAAAGACTTTTGGTTTATATACAGTCTTTAAAAAGACAATTGTTTTATGTTGAAACAACTAATATGGGTCTATCTCTCCTCTCTCTCCAACACCAGACTGAAACCCACAAGCTTCATGACTGCACAGCTCTCTTATATACAAAATGGGTGGGATAGCTCATAATAGGTAGCTAGGGAGCTGGTTGCTAACGTAGGATTGGTTGGTTTTTGTTAAGACTCTAATTGGTGCAGAAATTCCGATTTTCATGCAGAAATCCTGTTGTTTTCACTTTTCAGCTTCTGTCTAGGGCAGACATGGGCAAACTTGGCCCTCCAGCTGTTAAGGAACTACAAGTCCCACAATGCATTGCAGGAGTCGGACGGCCACAGTCATGACTCATAAAGGCGAATGCATTGTGGGACTTGTAGTTCCGTAACAGCTGGAGGGCCGAGTTTGCCCATGCCTGGTCTAGGGTCTTCCTTCTGATTGGCTTAAAAAATCTGCATTCCGACGGAATTCTGCATAGCAATTCCGGATCGGAATCGCGGAAATCTGAATTCCGTGGAATTCAGTAACCATTCCTAATTCTTATATGCTGTTACAGTACACAGTGTGCTGGGGAGCTGCGCTGTATGCGGTCTTGTGGTAACCGAGGTCAGAACGACAGTGCACTAATATTTGTATTAGAACACTATAGTTCCAACCTTAATCATCCCATCATTGACGTTCTGCTCAAGTCGAATATTTCGGCTGAGCAGAGTGGGGGGCAGAGAGGGCGCTGATTGCCATGGCAGAGAGCTCATTTGTAAGCACAGGATGTTAACAATATATCTGCTTTCATGAAAGCAGGAAGTAGACAAACTGCAGATTTATTGCAGGATTTGTATCAGCTGTGACAAAGAAATGTTTTTTTTCTTTAAAACTCATTATGCTGTTGCTTATATTTTAGAGCAGAGAGGAAGTTTTGAGTTCAGGTCCGCTTTAACAGATGATGAGTTTCCTTTTCGAAAAACTGTGAGCAGGCATGTGGAATTCACTCCTCCCAAGGAAACTTTCAATGTGTTGTATTTCCAGCATGACTAGGTGAGAGTATCAGCACATACTGTGCTACATTCATTTGTGCGTTGCCTTTTTGAAATGCGTAAATTAGTAAGCAGAATAATTGATGAAATTAGTCACACTGAATAATGCAGGTTGTACATAATTATGTATATGGATGATTTTTCATTATTTAACGTGCTAAATATTTAATTAACTGGAAACAAATGAATGCATGGGGCAACAATATTAAGAGGCCTTAGGGAAATCCATTTTGCTGGAAATTTAGTGAGATTTTACCTAAAGTTTTCACTTTATTTTTTCTTTTATCATAACGAGGGGTGAACAAAGTAGTTTGCCCATACCGATCGTGTAGATTAATAGTGAATGGGTGTTTGTTGTGGAACCCATATGCTGCTTGTTCATGAACTGATGGTGTGGAAACCTAGAGGTATTTGACAAGGTCATACATTGCTATGCATAACAGGAAGCCTATGTTCCATCCTGGTACACAGATTTTGCCTCCTCATCTGATGATCTTAAAGGGGGATGTAACACCCAAAAATAAAAAATTGCCCAAAAAAATGGTTAGTACCGCAAATATATATGTAAATCACTTATTTCTAAAACTGGTCCTATATGTCCCCCATTTTTTTTCTTTTTACCCGGTCAGGGTGCCTTTGTTTTTAAGAACTGTGCAGTGCCAGTGCCAGTGGTATTGTGGGAAGTATTTTTTTCTTAGCTACTGTATTAAGCTTATTTAAAGCGGAATATAACCCTGCATTTCAACTTTGCTCTAAAACATTATTTACAGCATATTATATGCAAAAAGCATTTTTTTTTTTAGTAGACCAGCATTGGAAGGGTTAAACACAGAGGTTTTCAGTTCCGTGCAGACGTTCAGATAGTTACATTCTATTTAGTTAGATGTATCTATTGATAAACAGTTACACACTCTTTGGCTGTCCTCCAAGCTCCTTCTCAGTGAGAGAGATGAGTCACAATAAACACTTAGATACTTATTTGTAAACAAAAAGTATCTAACTGAAGTTCGGATGCGTCTGCAAAAATCTCCAGGGACTTTAAAGCCCTGTGTAACCCTTCCAATGCTGGTCTAGTAAAAAAAAAAATGCTGGTTGCATATAATATACTGTAAATAATGTTTTAGAGCAAAGTTGAAATGCAGGGTTATATTCCGCTTTAAGCATACAAATAAGAGAAAGATTTCTATGGATAAAATAAGGACACTATGACCAGAAGAAGGTCATTGAATGCACCTTAACTCTTTGAAAAGTTTGCACAGTGATGTAAGCCTGTTGTCTTCTAGGTAATGTTTGCTGTGGGAAAGACAATAAGGATCCTTTTCCACTAGCAAGAGCGAATGCAGGCATAATTGCACTGCATTTGTGATTGCACAGGCTACTTTTCCCACTCACTACAATTGCGCCATATAGCCATCGGGAACAGAGCGCAATCACGGTTATAATCGTGCAGTAGTATAAAACGAGCACCACAATCTGCATGTTATCGCGGTGCTCATTGCAATCGGCAAAATGGCTTTGATCCGCTTTTTTAAGCCAATCTCAGCTAGTGGAAAAGGGCCCTAAGCTGTGGCATTAGGGAGGGGAAATTAACATTGAGTTGAGTAAAAAAAAAAAAAAAAGAAAGAAAGAAAAAGGCAGTAGTGTCACTTCTGGTATCACAGAGAAAGTCAAAGACAGTAAAGATTGAAAGATATATATAACATTTGTCCTAAATCTGACAATGAACACTAAACAAATTTCTCATTGGATGATTTTTATTTTTATTTTTTGGTCAATATGGAGTTTCATCCCACTTTAAAGGGATACTGTAGGGGGGTCGGGGGAAAATGAGTTGAACTTACCCGGGGCTTGTAATGGTCCCCCGCAGACATCCTGTGCTCGCGCAGACACTCACCGATGCTCTGGCCCCGCCTCCAGTTCACTTCTGGAATTTCAGACTTTAAAGTCAGAAAACCACTGCGCCTGCGTTGCCGTGTCCTCGATCCCGCTGATGTCATCAAGAGCGCACAGCGCAGGCCCAGTATGGTCTGTGTCTGCGCAGTACACTCCTGGTGACATCAGCGGGAGTGAGGACACGGCAACGCAGGCGCATTGGTTTTCTGACTTTAAAGTCAGAAATTCCAGAAGTGAACTGGAGGCGGGGCCGGAGCATCGGTGAGTGGCTGCGGGGGCACAGGATGTCTGCGGGGGACCATTAGAAGCCCCGGGTAAGTTCAGCTCATTTTCCCCCGGCCCCCTTACAGTATCCCTTTAAGGCTACATTCACAGTGGACGTTGTGCTGAAATGCAGCGTTAAAGTCACAATGGCAGCATTACAACGCAATGCAAAAAAAGGGTGGTAACACACAATAATGCTGCGTTTTAAAGCCGCAAACAGTAGATACAGTGGAGCATACAGACAATGAAAATTATGCTTTCCTGTACCTGGTAACGTGTGTGTTTAGAGGTAATGCACTGCAGCAGTGCGTTACCATAATGCTACATGTTACAATGCAACGCTAACGTCGCGCTGTGAACGGCGTATAGGATTACTATTGCAGTGCAGTAAACTGCATTATAACGCAGCTCCGCAAACGTCCCATTGTGACTAAGCCCTGAAAGATATCTGAACTGACACTGATATAATGAGATAAATATGTGTATGTACAGTCCCAAGCATACACATAACTAGGGTATAATCCATTTTTATTTTTCTTCCTGAAATGGTCAAACATTCAGGTATGAAAGTGACAGTTTCTCTCTCGTCGGACCTAGTGGAAATATAGCATTAGTGTTGGGCGAACAGTGTTCGCCACTGTTCGGGTTCTGCAGAACATCACCCTGTTCGGGTGATGTTCGAGTTCGGCCGAACACCTGACGGTGCTCGGCCAAACCGTTCGGCCATATGGCCGAACTAAGAGCGCATGGCCGAACGTTCCCCGAACGTTCGGCTAGCGCTGTGATTGGCCGAACGGGTCACGTGGTTCGGACCCGAACGCGCTCTGATTGGCCGAACTGTCACGTGGTTCGGGTAAATAAATACCCGAACCACGTCATATCTCCGCCATTTGTCTGTGGGTTTAGCTTTGGGTAGGCAGGCAGGGTAGTTCGCGCTCCAGCCACGCTAGCCAGGGTCCCCCCTGTCATTGTGTCACTGCTGGGAACAGTAGTACACCGCTTGCTCAGCCACACTATATAGCATTCTGTTTACTGCCACTCTGTGTACCTCGCTCAGCCACACTATATAGCATTCTGTTTACTGCCACTCTGTGTCTGCTGGGAATAGTAGTACACCGCTTGCTCAGCCACACTATATAGCATTCTGTTTACTGCCACTCTGTGTACCTCGCTCAGCCACACTATATAGCATTCTGTTTACTGCCACTCTGTGTCTGCTGGGAATAGTGGTACACCGCTCGCTCAGCCACACTATATAGCATTCTGTTCACTGTTCTGTGTCTGCTGGGAATAGTGGTACACCGCTCGCTCAGCCACACTATATAGCATTCTGTTTACTGTTCTGTGTCTGCTGGGAATAGTGGTACACCGCTCGCTCATCCACACTATATAGCATTCTGTTCACTGTTCTGTGTCTGCTGGGAATAGTGGTACACCGCTCGCTCAGCCACACTATATAGCATTCTGTTCACTGTTCTGTGTCTGCTGGGAATAGTGGTACACCGCTCGCTCAGCCACACTATATAGCATTCTGTTCACTGTTCTGTGTCTGCTGGGAATAGTGGTACACCGCTCGCTCAGCCACACTATATAGCATTCTGTTTACTGTTCTGTGTCTGCTGGGAATAGTGGTACACCGCTCGCTCAGCCACACTATATAGCATTCTGTTTACTGTTCTGTGTCTGCTGGGAATAGTGGTACACCGCTCGCTCAGCCACACTATATAGCATTCTGTTTACTGTTCTGTGTCTGCTGGGAACAGTAGTACACCGCTCGCTCAGCCAGAGTATATAGCATTGTGTTTACTGCCACTCTGTGTACACCGCTCAGCCAGACTATATACCATTGTTTACTGACACTCTGTGTACACCGCTCAGCCAGACTATATACCATTGTTTACTGACACTCTGTGTACACCGCTCAGCCAGACTATATACCATTGTTTACTGCCACTCTGATTCTGCTGGGAACAGTAGTACACCGCTCGCTCAGCCAGACTATATACCATTGTTTACTGACACTCTGTGTACACCGCTCAGCCAGACTATATACCATTGTTTACTGCCACTCTGATTCTGCTGGGAACAGTAGTACACCGCTCGCTCAGCCAGACTATATAGCATTGTGTTTACTGCCACTCTGTGTACACCGCTCAGCCACACTATATAGCATTGCGTACTCTGCCAGTCAGTGTGTATATTGCTGGGATCAGTAATACTCCACTCACCGTCAACCACTATATGAGCTCAACATGAGTTCCCCAGAGACCTCCGCTGTGAGCAGCACTCCCAACAACAGCAACAGCCAACGCCCCACGCAAGCTATAACATCCACCCCAGCAGCCAGTGGTCAGCAGCAGCCCTCCCCGGAGGAGAACGTTGTGTCCATCAGTCCGTCGCCAGAGCGATTAATGAGGGCTGCCATTGAGGAGATGATGGGGCCTGATGTGGAGGAGGAGGTCTGGCTCAGGCCAGCATCCCAAGTTAATGTTGAGGACGATGAGGGGTCTGTGTCTGGGGATGTTGGGGTGGCAGAGGTGGTGGGTGGGTCAGACTCAGGAGAAGAGTTGTATGATGAGGATGATGATCGGGACCATCTGTATGTGCCTCAGAGTCCGACCCCGGAAAACATGTTGTATCGTGTGTTTAGGTACTAAAATCTGCGTTCCCTCCCAGTAGTGTTGGGCGAACAGTGTTTGCCACTGTTCGGGTTCTGCAGAACATCACCCTGTTCGGGGTGACTATATAGCAGACTATATAGCATTGTGTTTAATGCCACTCTGTGTACACGGCTCAGCCACACTATATAGCATTGTGTTTACTTCCACTCTGTGTCTGCTGGGAACAGTAGTACACCGCTCACCCGCCACTGTATAGCATTGTGCTCTGTGTCACTGCTGACAATAGTGGTACACCGCTCACCCACCACTGTATAGCATTTCTGTACTGCCACTGTACTGCTGCCAGTCAGCGTGTACTTTAAGGATAAGTGAAATGAGGAAGAAATCCGGTGAAAGAGGGAGGGGCAAGGGAAGAGGTGTTTCCCCTGACGGTTCACGTACAGGCCACAGGGGAGCACCCAAGAAAACCCACTCAATACTGCCCATGTTGTCCAGGACAACAACCCTCACAGATCCAAAAGAACAGGACCAGATAATTACTTGGATGACCTCTCAAGCGTCCAGCAGTGGGTTAAGCAGCACCAGCACATCACGCACGAGGTCCGAGTCCTCAGCCAGTTAAAGTCTGGGCTTTCTTTGAAGACTGCACTGAGGATGTTACCATGGCGATTTGCAAGGTGTGCAAGACCCGCCTGAGCAGGGGGAAAAGTATTAACAACCTCTCCACCACCAGCATGAGCCGCCACATTCTATCCAAACATCCCACTCTGTGGGCAAACGCGGCAGGACAGGGTACCACCAGCAACACTGCCTCCCTTGGGTTCACCAGACTCACCACCAGACCCGCCTCAGCAGCAGCAGTAGCCCAGCCATTGCGTGGTTCACAACATTCACAAACATCAGACGATGCTGACACTGTCACTTTCCGGACTAGTGCTCTTGAGGTCTCCCAGTGTTCATCAAACACAACAACCAACAGCCCTTCGGTGTGCAGCGCTACGGTTGAGTTGTCTGTCTCTGAGATGTTTGAGCACAAGAGGAAATTGCCAGCAAATGACCCCCGGGCCGTGGCAGTAACAGCCAGCCAGCATAGCCAAGCTTCTGGCCTGCGAAATGCTGCCATATCGAGTGGTGGAGACAAACAGCTTCAAGGGCATGATGTCAGTGGCCATCCCACGTTACGTGGTTCCCAGCCGCTACCACTTTGCGCGCTCTGCAGTGCCTGAGTTGCATGAGCACGTGGTCAGCTAAATAACCCGAAGCTTGAAGAATGCCGTTGCCTGCAAGGTTCACCTCACCACTGACACCTGGACGAGTGCGTTCGGCCAGGGTCGATACATCTCCCTTACCGCGCACTGGGTGAACCTTGTGGAGCCTGGCAGCGATTCCTCACCTGCTACGGCGCGGGTGTTGCCCACGCCGCAAACAGCTGGATAACAACAGCAGCACCTACCTCTCTGACTCCTTCTCCTCCAACGCATCTCAAAGCTGTACCTCATCCGGAAATGCTAACCCAGCACCAGCAGCAGTAGGATCGTGGAAGCAGTGCAGCACAGCTGTTGGCATGCGTCAGCAAGCGTTGCTGAAGCTGATCTGCCTTGGGGATAAGCAGCACACAGGGGAGGAAATTTGGAGGGGAATAAAGGAACAGACGGATTTGTGGCTGGCACCGCTGGACCTGAAACCGGGCATGAAGCTAGACACCTGGCACGAACTGGCAATGTACGCAATAGAGGTGCTGGCTTGCCCGGCAGCCAGCGTTATGTCGGAACGCTGTTTCAGTGCTGCCGGAGGCATCATCACAGATCGGCGTATCCGCCTCTCCACAGAAAATGCAGACCGTCTGACTCAAATTAAAATGAATCAATCCTGGATTGGAAACGACTACGCAACACTCCTGGACCCCAACCAAGTAACATGACCGATGAACATCTGGGATGGTTTAGCGTTTCCGGTCCCTGTTTATTGAACCTCTCATCTGTATTACATTTATGACTGCATGGCGGCAAAAAGCATTGCTGCTATATCCGCACGCTTTTTGTCCTCATGCAAGGCCTGGGTTGTTGTGTCTCACAAAGCGTGGCCTTCTCCTCCTGCGCCTCCTCCTGTTCCATCACGTGTGCTGCTGCTGGGTTAGCGTTGCCGCGTGGTCCCTGTTTATTGAACCACTTATCTTTATTACATTTATGACTGCATGGTGGTACAAAGCATGCTATCCGCACGCTTCTTGTCCTCATGCAAGGCCTGGGTTGTTGTGTCTCAAAGCGTGGCCTTCTCCTCCTGCGCCACCCTCCTCCTGTTCCATCACGTGTGCTGCTGCTGGATTAGCATTACCGGTCCCTTTTCCTGGAACCTCTTATATGTATTACATTTATGACTGCATGCCGACAAAAAGCATGTTACCTGTGCAAAGAAAACAGACATTTCCCGCATTTAAAAGACAGTTTTCCCTTTGAAACTTTAAAATCGATTTTCTCAAAAACTATAAGCTCTTTTTGCTAAATTTTTTTTCCTCTTGTACCCACTCCCAAGGTGCACATACCCTGTAAATTTGGGGTATGTAGCATGTAAGGAGGCTTTACAAACCACAAAAGTTCGGGTCCCCATTGACTTCCATTATGTTCGGAGTTCGGGTCGAACACCCGAACATCGCGGCCATGTTCGGCCTGTTCGGCCCGAACCCGAACATCTAGATGTTCGCCCAACACTATATAGCATCACACTCACTGATAACTAATTACAGCCATAAAACTATTGTCTGGTAGCGAACAACTTCTGAGTGCAGGATATGGATAAAAAGGTTAATAGTTCATAAATTGTGGCTTTGAACTGTGAAAGACTATTTCATTCAGCTGACACAATAAAACATTAAACCTACTTGTTTAGTATTTCAAGCGTAACTGTCAGGCATAAAATCAAATATCAATTATTTATTTTTATCTGGTAAACAAGTAATAAGGAAGCTAACCAGGCAATCCAAAAGTTAAAAATCCCTCTTACGTTTCTTCTCCATAAAAGTTCATTCCGCAGTTTCCCTGGCTCTTATTTGGTACATCTGCCACACAAAGGAAGTTGCAGGACATGCTGGGTTTTCTTTTTTTATTCTTTACTTTCCCCTCAGACATAACTAATGCAGCCTGATTGGCTGAAGCCTCGTTCCCTCCCGTTTTCCCCTTCTACACCTCTGTTCCAATCCACTCTGATTGGCCAATATTTTTCATGCTGAGAAGGTGAGAAAAGCAGCTTGAGAAGTGAAATCCGATCTATACAAATAAACCAGCTCTGCAGTTACACAATGACAGTGCACTTTATTTTTTATTTTTTTTTATTTTAGTTTTTATTGGCATTTCTTGATAATAACAAACTTTTCAAAGAGTTTGATAATACAGATATCTGTTTGTTAGTTTCAGCAAATCAAACATTGTTGTGTTACAGTTGTGAACTCTTAGTATACATGAATAGGTATTAAGAACATAAACCAGAGGAATAAGAACTTGTAGTACCAACGGGTACTACTCTAAGCAAATTCTATTGTATTCTATTTGACTTAAGCTCGAGCGAGTCTCATTACCTTGGGGTACAACCTTATATCCTTTATCGGTTTATCGATGGACTCGTGGAGTCCAGGACTGAGGAGCTTTTTCCATGGTGAGGTGAGGTATTAGTATATAGCAGGGAACCAAGTCTCAGGCCTGTAGTGTACCAGGTAGACTTGGGTTTGCTAATGTAGGAGATCTGCGGGGTCCAGAGGGGTAGTGTGGAGGGGGGGGGTGGGATTCATGGGTGTGGGGGGGGAAGGGTACTGGTTCTCTACCATCTCTTAAGTGGGTTCTCAATGGGTTGTTTTGAGGCACCTAGTAAATTGAGTTCTTTTACCTGACTACTAAATTGTTCCAATCAAAGGACCAGTGGTCTAACCATATAATCTGGTTGTTTCTAGTCTTTATCAATTTTTCCATTTTTAGGTTGCAGTCTACTGAATTAGTTATTTGTGTCATGGAAGGTATATCTGTGGTCTTCCAGTTGAACAAAAGCAGGTGTCTAGCTACACATATTAGTTGAGTTATTACTAGTCTGTATTGTTTTGGGAAATGATCTAGTCCTATGAGGAATAACGCTAAGAGTAGTGTTGGTGGAATATGGGTTTTTAATATGTTGGAGATCAATTTGAAAATTTGTGTCCAGTAAGGTTTGATCTTGGGACATTCCCAAAGGATGTGTAAAATTGTGCCTGAGTTTAGACAGTTTCTCCAACAGTTTGGTGAGTGCTGAGATGACATTTTAGCCAATATTCTAGGGGTGAGGTACCATTTGTATAGGATTTTTTTGTAGTTTCGGTATGTGCTGCACATTTAGAATATTTTTTTGTATTTTATAATGCTCTTTCTATATCTTCTGGCTTTATTGTTAGTTGTAGATCCTCTTCCCAGTTTTTGATACTTTTGATGTAAGGGGGTGAGGGGGTTTTGTTAATTTGACTATACCACAGTGTTATACCTCCTGTATATTTGGTTTTAGGAGTAAATAGGAAATCCCAGATTTCCTTGGGCAAGTTGTTTGATTTTATGGGGTGGGTGGAGATCAGATGTTTTATCTGGAGGTATGGATACAGGTCTTTGTTAGATAGCTTATACTTCCATTTAAGGAAGTCGAAGGAGTAGATTTGCTCGTTGGTCATTATGTCTTCCAGAAAAGAGATGCCCTTGTTAAGTAAGTTGTTAAGCTGGAGGTTGGGTATGGCAAATTTTAGTGTAGTAAGAGGGGTTTTAATTTTAATCAGTTCTTGGCTCGGGTGGCAGGAGTGTTTTAAGAATTGCCATGATGTAATCGTCTGGTGTATTGTGGGGTGGAAGTCAATCGAGGGAGAAAGGTTAATGTTTACTAAGTGGATTAAGTCTGGGAGATTCCCTTTGCTGAAGGATCTTTCTATATTCGCCCAGTGTTTTTCTGGTGCTGAATATCCCCAAAATTGGGACATATCTAGAATTGCTGCATGATAATAATGAAGAGGGTTAGGGAGACCAAATCCACCTTGTGAGGTGTTTGTTGTTAGTGTTTGGAACGAGAGTCTATGCTCTTTTTTCCCCCAGAGAAACCGGGAGATTAGCTGATTTAATTCTTTGAAGAATTTAGCAGGGAGGGGGATTGGTAGCGTTCTAAAGTAGTATAGGATCTTGGGGAAGACCGCCATTTTGTATGCTGATATTTTGCCTGAAATGGAGAATTCAAATTTTGCCAGATGGAGTAAGTCTTTTGAGACTTCCTTCAGGAGGTGTGGGAAATTACAATCGTATATTTCTTTCAGGGAAGATGGGATTTGGATGCCCAAATATGTGATAGAGTTATTGGTCCATGGAAATGGGGAATTTTGTGAGATTATGGCCTTTACTTTTTTTGGAATGTTAATGCCCAGTAGGGATGATTTAGTTTCATTTATTTTGTAAAGTGATACCTTGGAGAATTCTGATAGAGTGTTTGCGATGTGTTGCAGGGAGGATAACGGATTGGATATGGATAGGAGCACATCATCTGCAAAGAGGCTTATCTTTGGGGCTGCTGTACCTATTTGTATACCTTCTATATTCGGGTTTATCCTTATGGATTCTGCTAAAGTTTCCATAATCAATACGAAAATTAGGGGCGACAGGGGACAGCCCTGTCTTGTACCATTGGTAATGGCGAATTTTTTTGATAGGAAGCCCGATACATTAACAAAGGCTACGGGAGATTTATAGAGGGCCATGATAGCCTGATGGTAGGTGCCTTCTATCCCAAATTTCCTTAGAGTTTCCTCCAGGAATCCCCAATGAACCCTGTCGAAGGCCTTCTCCGCATCCAGAGCTAGGAGCAGGGAAGGCCTTCGACAGGCCTCCAAATAGTGAAGAATATTAATTATTCTTCTGGTCCCATCTGCGGCCTGACGGCCCTTGGTAAATCCCACCTGGTCTAGTGTTATCAGGTTTGGCAAAATGTGGAAAAGCCTGTTGGCTAGGATTTTTGAGTATATTTTGAGATCGCTGTTTAAGAGCGAGATGGGACAGTAGTTGGATGGACTTGTCTGGTCTTTCCCTGGTTTCGGTATGACCGTTATTATCGCTTCGGTAATTTCTCCTGGAATGTATCCTGAATTACTAAAGGTATTGAAGAGGGAAGTTAATTTAGGCGTTAGAATTGGGGCAAAGCATTTGTAATATTCATTTGGTAGGCCGTCCGGACCTGGGGCTTTATTGGATTTGGATTTTAGTATTGTGTTTAGTATTTCCGCGTTTGTGAAGTCCGCACTCAAAGTGGACATTTGATCTTCCGTTATTTTTGGAAGATTAATTCTGTCTAAAAATTGTTTAATTAAATCAGGTGTCGGTTGGGGTTTTTTTTTCCCTCATTTTTGAGGTTATATAGGGAGGAATAAAAATCGCTAAAAGCGTCCGCTATGTCCTGGGGGTTGGAGAGAGATTTTTTTGTGAAGGGGTGTATTAGTTTTATGATTTTCGCCTTTGCTTGTCTATGTTGGATGATTTTAGCGAGAAGCGGACTTGCTTTGTTGTTTTGGTGGTAATTATTTCATTTGAGTCTGGCTAATCGGAAATCGTATTCCACAGTGAGTGCTTTCCTCAGTTTTTGTTTCAGGTCGAATAATAAGCGGGTACCTTCTTTAGTGGGTTTATTTTGGTGGGATATTTCTGTGGTTTTGATGGATGAGAGTAGTTCATTAATTTCTGCATTTTTGGCTTTTTTGGTTTGGGCGCCTAGTTTAATTAGGAGGCCTCGTAAGACCGCCTTGTGTGCTAGCCAGACTGTAGTCCCTCCAACTTCGCCCCCCTCATTTATTGTGAAATATTCTTTTATCTGTTTTTCTATGAGTACTTTATTTTCTTCTACATTAAGTAGGGATGTATTAAGTCTCCAAGGGGGTCTCGTGAATTTTGTGGGTGAGAAGTCTATAGTAATACTAATGGGGGCGTGGTCTGACCAGGTAATCTATATATATAATAGACTAAAGGTGCGTACACACATGCGACTATAGTCGTTTGTAACGATCGTTCCCCGATCTTTACCAACGACGATCGTTACAAAAAACGAACCACCGACTATTAAGGCAAACGACGAACGAGCCAAATCGCTACAAAAGAAAGTTCTGTCTCGGCGGATTTAAACCAACGACGATCGTTTGCAAAAGTAGTGCATCGTTGGAAACGATCGTTCGTACTAGGCTTGACATGCGCATTTCACTATTTCTCCATGGAACTTCTCATTTTTATGCGCAGGCGCAATAGTTGCTTTCTGTGATGTAACGTTCGTTCTAACGATCAGATCGTTACACACATTTTAAAACTACCTTTACTTAGGTCGTTCTTTCATCAATTAAAAGTTCGTTCGTCGTTCTTAACGAACGATCGTTGTCGCATGTGTGTACGTAGCATTAGTGCCTCAACCTTCAAACAAGAAGAAGAAGTACTTTGCATGAGAAAATGTATGCGTGATCAAACACCAAGTTTAAGGCCTCTTTTCCACGGACTGTTGAGCTGTGTGCTCAGCAAGCAGTTACCAGGCAGCAGTGAGCAGATACCAGGCAGCAGCAAGCAGTTATCAGTCAGCAGTGAGCAGATACCAGGCAGCAACGAGCAGTTACCAGGCAGCAGTGAGCAGTTACCAGGCAGCAGTGAGCAGTTACCAGGCAGCAGTGAGCAGTTACCAGGCAGCAGTGAGCAGTTACCAGGCAGCAGTGAGCAGTTACCAGGCAGCAACGAGCAGTTACCAGGCAGCAACGAGCAGTTACCAGGCAGCAACAAGCAGTTACCAGGCAGCAACAAGCAGTTACCAGGCAGCAACAAGCAGTTACCAGGTAGCAACAAGCAGTTACCAGGCAGCAACAAGCAGTTACCAGGCAGCAACAAGCAGTTACCAGGCAGCAGTGAGCAGTTGTGAGAGTTTGAGAGCCATTTCACTGCCTATTCACAGTCCATGGAAAAGAGGCCTTACCCTAGCAAGTCTGACATTGCAAATCTGGCCTAATTGGATATTCATGAGGCAATGCTCATGCAAATGCATGCACAAACCAATACCACAAAGCAGTCACCCTGCTACATGCTACATTAGCACTATCCGGCTTAGTGCACACCAGAGCGGTTCGGCAGCGTTTTGCGATCCACTTGCGGCTGCGGATACGCTTGGGTAATGTATTTCAATGGGCTGGTGCACACCAGAGCGGGAGGCGTTTTGCTGAAACGCATACTCCCGAGGTGAGGCATTTTTTTGGATTTCGGATGCGTTTCTGCCTCAATGTTAAGTATAGGAAAAACGCAAACCGCTCTGAAAAACGGCAGTTCAGAGCGGTTTTGCAGGCGTTTTTGTTACAGAAGCTGTTCAGTAACAGCTTTACTGTAACAATATATGAAATCTACTACACCAAAAACGCTTTACAAAACCGCAAAATGCTAGGTGAAATGCTACAGAAAAATAAGAAAAAGCGTTTCAAAATCTGCTAGCATTTTGCGGATCTGCTAGCAGTTTTTGGTGTGCTCCAGGCCTCCAGAGCGCAACGGGGAGGATTCCCAATGCCCCCTTTTTATACAACTGGGGGGACCGCAGGGTCCCAGGCTCTCTCACTGCCTGGAAACCACAGCGGCACCCTGGAGGGGGAGGCTGGGTGGCGTGGACGACCCCCCCCAAGTTTGGCCAGCGCCGGGGAGAGCCGTCTACACCCACCTCCCAATATTAAAAACAGGCACTTACCTTAACGTCCATTGCGTTCTGCTACATGCGCATTAATTTGGGAGCACCACATGAGAAAGGAGAGAAGCATGGGTCACCCCGAGCTTTAGAGCTCAGGACTGGCTCACATACAGCACTCCAGGGGGGGGGGGGGGGAAGGACAGGCGCACTCACTCCAGGGTTCACACCACCGGAGCAAGCCATCCACCACCTGCCTCCAAAGGATACAAACTGCACAAAATGCTTTCCATGAGAAAATTAATGCGCATGTAGCAGAACCCAATGGACGTTAAGGTAAGTGGCTGTTTTTAATATTAGGAGGTGGGTGCGGACGGCTCTCCCCAGCGCTGGTCACGCTTAGGGGGGGGGGGGGGCAGCTGCGCCACCCAGCCTCCCACTCCGGGGTGCCCCTGTGGTTCCCAGGCAGCGAGAAAGCACTTTGCAGTATTGGTTTTTGGACCCTGCATAGTTTGGCATGCGAAAGCAAATGCATATTTGCATGAGCATTGCCTCATAAATAGCCAATTAGGCCGGATTTGCAAAGCCAGACTTGCTACAGTTAAACTTGGTGTTTGAGCACGCATACATTTTCTCATGGAAAGCCTACTTCTTCTTGCTTCAAGGTTGAGGCACGTACTCTATTAGATAGATAGATGCGGCGTATGCTACGACGCGGGTTGGCTAGTATTATATATTTTAGAGTCCGCAATTCTTTGTAGTGAATGTCTGTCGGTAAGAAAGAAGTCTATCCTGGAGTATGAGTGGTGGACGTGAGAGAAAAAAAGTGAAGTCTTTCTCGTCGCCATGTACTGCTCTCCATGGATCATAAAGATCTAGTTTATTTATTAATTTGGTGAAATCCTTGGGGGATTTCCGGTGTGGGCTAGAGGAGTCCATCTTGGGGTCCTGGAGTAAATTAAAGTCTCCTCCGATAATAAGTCCTGGGGGTTTGTTTGAGACTGCCTTTGTAAGAGTCTTTTTAAGAAATTTCATCTGGCCTTGGTTAGGTGCATACAGGTTGAGTAGGGTGAAAGATGAGCCGTTGATAGTGCAATAAATCAGGACGTATCTGCCCTGTGAGTCTTTTTCCACTTGAGATATCTTGACCTCTAGGTCTTTGTGAAAGGCAATGAATACCCCATTTTTTTTCTTTGTATTGTTGTTGAATATGATGAGGGGGTAGTTTGGGTTTTGGCATGTGGGTGATTTCCCTTCTTGGAAGTGTGATTCCTGGACAAACAGAATGTCTGAGTGTAATTTGATTGCCTCCTTCCTTAATGAGTGTCTTTTGACTGGTAGATTTAGTCCCTTTGTGTTAATTGAAGTACATATCAGCATTTATTTATTTTTTTAATGGTGGATAAAAGTGTCTAAACAGCACCTTAGGCAACCCGCGATTATCCTTTCTATGGTAGTGAGTTATTGTGGGCAGATGTAGAGATGGGGTGTTGGGGGAGGTAAAAAGCAGATCTGTGAGGGGTGAGGCAATGACCATGAATTTTCTGACATTTATTGCAAACTTCAATATCAAGGCTGTTAGCAGGTATGTTATCAGATAACAAACTTGTGAGACTCCAGTGGGGGGGGTTAAAGGATGGCGTTCCTGCAACCAGGGAGGAATTTACCATCATGGAAATTCAAAAACGTTCTCTTCGTTTTTCAGTTCCCTCTATGATACCCGTTGCCAATCCTGCTGTACTTTAGTAGCTGTATTAGCCCTTTTAGGATTAGTAGGTGTTTCTGTTATTTTAACTTTCCAGGAGGAGAGAAGTTTGATGCCTTCATCAGCGTTAGAAGAGAGTACCAGCTTTATGAATGATCAGTTTTTTGGGAAATCCCCAGCTGTACGGTATGTTGTGATCTCGCAGGGTTTTTGTCACCGGCAGCAGGGATTTTCGTTTTGCCAGAGTGGCTTGGGAGAGATCTGAGTAGAGGGATATGCCCTTGTACGGGTCAGGTAGAGAGCCATGTTGCTTGAGGTAATGTAATAGGTTCTCTTTGGTGGGGTAGAAGAGGAACTTACATATTACATCTCTAGGTATGCTGTCAGGGAGATGGGAAGGTTTGGGGAGCCTGTGGATTCTCTCAATCATCAGTTCTATTTCTGAGAGGTGTGGGAGCGCTGTGTGAATCAGCTTTTGGACATACTGTTTTAGCTGTGGTTGTTGAACCGATTCCTCTATCGCCCTGAACTTTAAATTTGATTTTCTGTTTCTGTCCTCTAAGTCGGCAGCTTTTAATTTCAGCCATGTTATGTCTTTTTGGGTCTCTTCCATGTAGTCTATTGATTTGTTATGTTCTGTTGTCAGTAGTGAGACAGTGTTTTCTACTGCAGAGACTCTGTCCCCGAGGTTGCTCACTGATTGCTGCAGGTGGTTTGTGGCTGCTGCTATGTCTGAAGCGAGAGAGGCTTTGAGTGTTAGTATTAGATCTTTCATGTAAGCCTGTGTTAAGGCTTGGTCTGTGACAGGGAAATCCTCTAGGGGACTCCCTTGTGTAGATGGCGGCTGCGTATGCGGATCTTGTGGAACAGGGGGAGGTAAGATGGCGTCAACTCCTACCTGTTCTTCCTGTGGTGACAGTCTTTGCCTCGATTTGACTGGGCTGCGTGAGGCTGGGGATGTTACTTCGGGAGAGGAATCTCCTGCTGGGGCTGTGGGGTGCGGAGAAGATAAGGGTGGGTGCCGCCGCTCGGTCTCCTATGTGCTGCGGGGAAAGGGTTTTGAGCGCTCCGGCGCCATCTTTGTCTGCTGCTCTTCCCTGCATACCGGCGAACATCTCCGGGATTTTCTGTGGCTTCGGTTGATTTTTTTCCCTCTTATTAGAGGTCTCCATCTCCATGCGCTCTTCCTCCATCTGAAGGGATGTGTTTCAGCCGGATCGGCGTGCTTCTAGCCGCTTAATTCTGTGAGGGATCACGGAGCAGAGTGTCTAGGCGTCCAGTCTGTTCGCGCGGCAGACACGCCCCCCGACAGTGCACTTTCTATTGCAGAGCTGGGTGGAAGGGTCTGACACAGAGTAAGGGCCTGTACACACTGAAAAACGCAAGCAAAATCGCAAGCGCATGCGTTTTTAAAGTGCATGTAGTTTTAAAAACGCATGCGCTTTTGCCTGCGTTTTTTGTGCGTTTGCGTTTTTCTTGTAATTGCTGATTGGCTAAAGAATCCTTTGTTTTTTTCTAGTTTACATTTCAACAGGAATCAGGAGATTGCAGAGTCTTCTGGGATGCTGACTTCTGAAAAACGCAGGCAAAAACGCAAGCGCATGCGTTTTTAATGCGTTTTTCATGCGCAGCAGGCACTGCGATTGCGTTTTTCTAAAAACGCATCGCACCAGTGTGTACAAGTCATCACGATTTTCATTCTTTTTCAAAAGACCTTGCGATTTTAAAAACGCATGCGTTTTTAAAAACGCAGCGCAAGCGCAGCAGTGTGTACAGGCCCTAAGGGAGGAAATTACAGGATCTTCTCAAAAAATTAGCATATTGTGATAAAGTTCATTATTTTTTGTAATGTACTGATAAACATTAGACTTTCATATATTTTAGATTCAAATACACACAACTGAAGTAGTTTAAGCCTTTTATTGTTTTAATATTGATGATTTTGGCAAACAGCTCATGAAAATCCCAAATTCCTATCTCAAAAAATTAGCATATTTCATCCGACCAATAAAAGAAAAGTGTTTTTAAAGCAAAAAAAGTCAACCTTCAAATAATTATGTTCAGTTATGCACTTAATACTTGGTCGGGAATCCTTATGCAGAAATGACTGCTTCAATGCGGCGTGGCATGGAGGCAATCAGCCTGTGGCACTGCTCAGGTGTTATGGAGGCCCAGGATGCTTCGATAGCGGCCTTAAGCTCATCCAGAGTGTTGGGTCTTGCGTCTCTCAACTTTCTCTTCACAATATCCCACAGATTCTCTATGGGGTTCAGGTCAGGAGAGTTGGCAGGACAATTGAGCACAGTAATACCATGGTCAGTAAACCATTTACCAGTGGTTTTGGCACTGTGAGCAGGTGCCAGGTCATGCTGAAAAATGAAAGCTTCATCTCCATAAAGCTTTTCAGCAGATGGAAGCATGAAGTGCTCCAAAATCTCCTGATAGCTAGCTGCATTGACCCTGCCCTTGATAAAACACAGTGGAACAACACCAGCAGCTGACATGGCACAACAGACCATCACTGAGTGTGGATACTTGACACTGGACTTCAGGCATTTTGGCATTTCCCTCTCCCCAGTCTTCCTCCAGACTCCGGCACCTTGATTTCCGAATGACATGTAAAAGTTACTTTCATCCGAAAAAAGTACTTTGGACCACCGAGCAACAGTCCAGCGCTGCTTCTCTGTATCCCAGGTCAGGCGCTTCTGCCGCTGTTTCTGGTTCAAAAGGTGGTTCATGCTTCCATCCGCTGAAAAGCTTTATGGAGATGAAGATTTCATTTTTAAGCACGACTTGGCACCTGCTCACAGTGCCAAAACCACTGGTAAATGGTTTACTGACCATGGTATTACTGACTGTGCTCAATTGGCCTGCCAACTTTCATTACCTGAACACCATAGAGAATCTGTGGGATATTGTGAAGAGAAAGTTGAGAGACGCAAGACCCAACACTCTGGATGAGCTTAAGGCCGCTATCGAAGCATCCTGGGCCTCCATAACACCTGAGCAGTGCCACAGGCTGATTGCGTCCATGCCACGCCACATTGAAGCAGTCATTTCTGCAAAAGGATTCCCTACCAAGTATTGAGTGCATAACTGAACATAATTATTTGAAGGTTGACTTTTTTTTGTTTTAAAAACAGTTTTCTTGTATTGGTCGGATGAAATATGCTAATTTTTTGAGATAGGAATTTTGGGTTTTCATGAGCTGTATGCCAAAATCATCAATATTAAAACAATAAAAGGCTTGAACTACTTCAGTTGTGTGTATTTGAATCTAAAATATATGAAAGTCTTATGTTTATCAGTACATTACAAAAAATAATGAACTTTATCACAATATGCAAATTTTTTGAGAAGATCCTGTATGTCAGGATTGACTTCAAGATAGACAGAGTCAAAATGGGAAATCCTAAGAATGAGTTTCTCTTTTTTTTACTATAAAAAAATCACTAAAATCAAAATGTTGACAGTACAACAGATATGTTATGTAAGTAGAGCAAGTATTTATCTACTTATATATGTGGGGTTTTTTTTCTTAGATTTTTACTGCTGGAAGTGAGTGTTTATAGAACTGCTCGAAACCATCCCCCACCACCGTCTCTGCACAGTGCCATCCCTGCATAGTCACACCGGTATCTTACTTGGGTGCCTTAGGCACCTGCAATTTTCGTACGCACCGTGTTCCAGTGTCCACATTTCTGGACAGTAATTAATTTAACATGAGCCCCTCTGCAAGGTCAGATTTATCCTTTTTCTGCCCCTAGACCAACTTCCCAGCTTCCCTTCCATGTGCAGCACCCCCCTCCTATTCCTTTTGCTGCACCCTTAATTATGGCTCCTTCAGTTCTGTGCAGGTCTCTTGGGTAGCAGCTCCCGATTTCCATGAGTTCCTCCATATTTACAACCTCTGTATCCCTCTTCCATGTCTTGGCCAGCTTCCACCCAAAGCTCGGGCCTTTGTTGCCCTTCCAGAAATCCAGCCCTGCACCTATGGCAGCGCCTAATATTCCTGGGCTTTGATATCGCCCTAATTCATAGTTTTAAGCAAATTAGCCCAACCAAGAGCTCATTCATATTCAATCAACACGGCTCCAAATGAATCTCAAGTGCGGGCTTATTGATGCATCACTATACAGCTTTCCACAAAACTACCTGATACAAGAAACACATGCCAAGAAATGGATCCACATTTGATCTATAGAAAGTCATTTTCTAATAGTACCTTAAATGTAAATGCAAATTGAATATAATGAGAGAAGAGAGACTGTGACGGAATGATATGCCTCAGCAATAAAATACATTCCCTCTGCCATTATGGGCAATCATTTTCTACGCAGACAAAACACCTGATGGCTAAATTACAAGTACTATTTTTATGTGCATTCTTGTGAAACGCAGATGTTTTACTTAAGATATGCTTTCACTATTGCTTTAATCAGCTTAAATATCGAGAAGTAGTTATGCAGACAAGCACATGGATCTTGGAAATAGGAAACCGAAAATGATTCTGCTCTTCAACAGCTGCCACTTTGTTAATTTTGGTCGATTTTCACATCTTGGCAATCTGTGTGTTGGACAGATGGGATGACAGGACTACAGATAGGCTGCCTAAAGCAAGCAAACGCTTCTTCCAAACGAAGTTACTTGAAATTACAAAACACTGCAATAGAACTAGGTGATGATCAGCGGTGTGACCGTATCCACATTATTATAAACCCTCCAATCAGTGGCCTAACAATATGCACTGCAACACCTACCATTGCGGAGGGGGGCAGGGGTAAAGTAGCCCACTCCCGTGGAAACTTGCAGAGCAGTGGCAGCCTAGTGATACTTTATCTGCTTCCAGCAGCGAGACAGGTGCTCACTCCTCTTTTCAGTGTTGTCACCCATCATACAGCCTGAATAATTATGACTCCTGATGCATGTCAAATGACAAGGAGATAGGCCGCCCAGCGCAGAGTGGCATTGAAGAGAGGACCTGTTCCATTCTTAAAACAAGTAAAGTATCAGGCTCCACTGCACATGCCTATAAAAATGGTGCACGGAAAAAATAGTCCTGGTGACTGCGGGTAGTAGAATATAGGTACATTTAACTGATATTCTACTACTTAAAGAGAGTCTGAAGCAAGAATAAATCTCGCTTCAGACCTCATAGATAGCAGGGGTACGTGTGCCCCTGCTAAACCGCCGCTATCCCGCGGCTTAACGGGGGTCCCTTCAACCCCAAATCCCCTCGTTTCAGCGGGGGAGCGCTTCCTGGTTGGGGCAGGGCTAACCGCCGCAGCCCTGCCCCACGCGCGTCTGTCAGCGCGTATCTCCGCCTCTCCCCCACCCCTCTCAGTCTTCTTTCACTGAGAGGGGCGGGGGAGAGGCGGCGATGCGCTGCTGATAGACGCGACTGGAGGCAGGGCTGCAGCCGTTAGCCCTGCCTCCAGGAGCGACCAAGTCTGCGACCAAGTGTCGCAGTGGGGGGTTTGGGGGTGAAGGGACCCCCGTTTAGCGGCGCTATAGCGGAGGTTTAGCAGGGGCACACGTGCCCCTGCTAACTATGAGCTCTGAAGCGAGATTTATTCTCACTTCAGAGTCTCTTTAATTCCTATAGTAAAATATTGATAATCTTTAACAATATTGTACTATAGTCTATGACCTAACTCAGCCCTACTCTCACTCAGAACCCTCCCTCTACCTAGGCCTAACCATATGACTCTCCCTGGTGCTGCCTAATCTTATCCAACCCCCCCCCCCCCAGTGCCTAACTTTAACCATCCCCCAGGTGCCTAACCTTAACCACTCCCCCTGCTGCCTAACCCTTAACCATCCCCCATTCTGCCCTAGCTTAATCACTCCCTCCCATGCCTAAACTTCACTACCCCCATGTCACTAGTTATCGGGCTCCATCATTGCCGTTCATTGCCAGTGTTGCCCCTAATCTTGACTTTTACTAGTTTTGCCACCTAAGACAGCGCCATTTTGAGCAACTCCCTTCTGGTGCCATTTTTACCTGCTGTGTCCGCTGCTGCTGCTCTGCTATTTCTCAGAGGGGGTGGGCGTGTGGGTGGGGGATGTGTACACAGGCTACCTAATACTGGATCTTGGGGGAAAGTGGGCAGCAGGGTTACTGGGGGACCGGGCAACTTGTAGTTAAAGTGGATCCGAGATAAAAAACGAACTATAACAAGTAACTTGTCTATATATCTTATCTAAAGTTTAGATAGCTTACACAGCAAACCTAATTGTCTGCAAACAGCTTCAACAGTGTATGATTATCTCTTCCTGTGATACAATGACAGCAGCCATATTCTGCTTGTGATCATTACGCAAGCAAGCTGCTCTGCTCCCCCCCCCCCCCCCCCCCAGCCTGTGAAAACTACACTTTTCTCTCCCCCTCTCTACCACACTCTCCGCCCCCTTGCATTTGAAATATCTGGCTGGTAATGCCTCCTCCACCTCCTTCTGGAAAAACCTCCTCCTCCCCAGACTGAGCTCCCATGAGCACTTATTACATGGGACTCAGAATCCCTAGGTGCTGTAGGAGCTGTGGGTGAGGCTTGTTTAGTTTATAGGAAATTAGGTATTGATGTCGCAAACCTCTGATTTTCGGTTCGCGAACCTTCGCGGAAGGTTCGGTTCGCGGAAAAGTTTGCGAACCGCAATAGACTTCAATGGGGATGCGAACTTTGAAAAATAGAAAAAATTATGCTGGCCACAAAAGTGATGGAAAAGATGTTTCAAGGGGTCTAACACCGGGAGGGTGGCATGGCGGAGTGGGATACATGCCCAAAGTCCCGGATTTGGGGTAATCTGGATTTGACGCAAAGCAGCGTTTTAAGGGCAGAAATCACATTGAATGCTAAATTGCAGGCCTAAAGTGCTTTAAAACATCTTGCATGTGTATACATCAATCAGGGAGTGTAATTAGAGTACTGCTTCACACTGAGACACCAAACTCACTGCTGTCTGTGTAGTGACGGCCATGCTGGACTGGTGCGCAACATGGCCAGAGTGCAGGCCGTGGCAGTTTTCCAGCCCATATGGTCGCCGGGCTGTGGAAGCTCAATGATAGAACAACAGTGACTGTCCAGCTGATCAAATTTGATCTGTCCACAATGAAGCAACAGCCTTATTATCTTCTTGTATGTAGGTAGGCATAGGTAGGAGTCCCAGTATAGGTAGGTAGGCATAGGTAGGAGTCCCAGTATAGGTAGGTAGGCATAGGTAGGTGCCTCAGTAGTTAGCTAGGCATAGGTAGGAGACCCAGTATAGGTAGGTAGGCATAGGTAGGTGTCCCAGTAGTTAGCTAGGCATAGGTAGGAGTCCCAGTATAGGTAGGTAGGCATAGGTAGGTCCCCTAGTAAAGGTAGTTAGGTAGGTGTCCCCGTATAGGTAAGTAGGTGCCCCAGTAGTTAGGTAGGCATAGGTAGGTGTCCCAGTATAGATAGTTAGGCAGGGCCTGGCTGGCACAGTAATAACAATGACCAAGGTCCAGCTGCCACAGATAGGGCTGTATAATGTCAGTGAGCAACACACACACAAAAAAACACATCAGGAAAACATTGGCTCTCAAAAGAGCTGTTGAGGGTGCTATTTTAGCAATAACAATCAGCCAGGAGCAAGCCAAGAGCTTAACTAATCTTTCCCTAGGAGGAAAAAATCTGCAGCAGCTCTCCCTAGTCTGTCTATTTGCAGCAGGCACACGAGTGAGTGTCATGGCCAGCGAGCCTGCCTTATATAAGGGGGGGGCTCCAGGGCTTAGTGTAGCCTGAATGGCTACAATGTGCCTGCTGACGGTGATGCAGAGGGTCAAAGATGACCCTCATAGTGCATTATGGGGCGAATCGAACTTCCACAAAAGTTCGCCTGGTCCAGGCAAACGCGAACCACCAAAGTTCGCCCGTTCGCTACATCTCTAGAATTAGGGTATTACAACAATAAAAAAAAAAAGTATTTGGCTTGAGGAATGCCCTATAAACTATATGTAAGGGGCACAATTATGCAATGAGTAAAAGTTTATTTCAGATCCACTTTAAGCCCTGCTTTCCATTAAATAAAATAAAACAACCTTGTACTGCAAGAAAACGTGATGCTAAAAAAACATCTTGGCATTATTATTATCTCTTATTCTAAAAGGGCCTTGACATTATTATTATCTATTATGCTAATACTTTAATTACATTTACACTTAAAGAAGCCTGAAACTAAATGTAAAATGCAACTAAAACTGAACAAGCCAAATTGTATTAGAAATTAGGATGACAAGTGCAAATAAACCTAAAGGTTATTTTATTTAAAGCCTTCATACCGGTGTCAGGGTTATTTTCTCAAATAGTGTTAAAGTTATTGTCAGTGTTTTTTTGTTAAGGGTTAGGCCCCGTTCACACTGCACGCGTTTCCAGCCGCGTTTTGGAAACGCGTGCAGGTGGCCGACACGCACGACATCAGACATTGCATAGAGTGCAATGTCTGATGTTCACACTGCATGCGTTCCGGACCTGTGCGGTCCGGGAACGCATGCTGCACGCATTTTTTGTAAAAACGCACGACTGTCCCATTCACTTTTCAGTGATGGGATCAGCCACGCAACGCACACAAACGCGGATGGCGTGCGTTCGTACGCGTTGCGGTCCGCACGCGTTCCGCACGCATGGCCATACGCGTTTGTGATGTGAACGGGGCCTTAATCTTGCTTTCTCCTCTAATGACATCTTTGGGTATCCATAGTGTAGGCTCCAGTGGGTTGGTGAGTGATCAATTGCTTTCAGCTATTATTAACTAACTAGGCGTGTTGTTTAAATTAGGGTCACCTAGTTCATTCAACATTTGCTCCAAACTGAGGAAACCCAAATGCTGATGAAAGTTGGGTTTCTGAATTCAGATGGTTATTTGACCATCCATGGTCATCTATTTTTATCCACTGATATACAGTATAAATCACAATACATTTTTGTTAATAATTAAAAGAAGCATAGAGGCATAGGGTCTATTAAAAATAGACAAAAATTCATTAAACCAGTCATTGGATGAAAATGGATGACAACGTAGATGGGTCTTTGCTGCTTTTTAAAACATTGACTTTTAAAAACTTTTTTAAAACTTTATTTTTACTGAAATAAAATATGAGTGTGACTCACACACACCTGACAGAATACACAGAATAAGAAAAAAGGCTACAGCAGAAAAGATAGAAGTATACAGAAAGAGAAAAAGACCTCTTGTTTTAGGGGACTCATATGGGTTGATTCATCAAAGAGCGCTGCTCCAGTAGCTCGTGAAAAAACAACTTGCGGCCACTATGAACACTGTGCACGGTCGTGTTGCGTAGCATGCTTTACTTAGTTACGCAAATTGTTCACATAGCAACGCGCTTCATTAAATGCCAGGGGCTCTTGTGAAGTATCGCGACTGTGATACTTCACTAGCGCGGCCACTTCTATGTTACTTAACAGTTACTATGAAATTTGCATAGTAACTATGTTAATTAACATGGTACCGCCCATGCTAGTAAAGGAGCACAGTTGGGATACTTCACAGAAGCCCCCGGCATTTAAAGTAGCCTGTTACTTATTAAGCAAGGTGTTTTTTTAACAAGCACTGCTGGAGCAGCGCTCTATGATTAATTAACCCCATAGATTCCACTGTAAGTCACCCCTAGGGCTTACCTTCACAAAACTGAGGGTAGTTACCCTCAGATTCTCCTGGGCACTAGAGGTGGGAATAACCCCTTGTCCTTAAAGGGTACCTGAGACGAACAATATGGGGCAATTTATATTTACCAGGGGCTTCCTCCAGCCCCATAAGGACCCTGGGCTAGATCACTGTCCTCCCTAGCTGTTCCGTTAATCCAGGATCCCCTCTGGCGTATCTCAAAGTGAGGGGCAGTCGTGGTCTTCTGCACCGCGGCGTGGACTAGATAGGCTGGTATTGTAAAGAGAGCAGACCTCCACTCTGACTAGCTCAGCCATTCTGCTAATAGCAGCTTATAAGGGGAAAAAAAGAGTTAAAAAATCTTTTAGGGGGAGGGGAACTGATTTATTTATTTTTGTTGTTTATTATTAACTACTTTAGGACAATGCTAGTTGAAATCTACACCCTGTTTTGATGGCTATCTGGCTGCCAGGGCGTAGATTTCAACTCACCGCCACAGCGTGCATCTGCCGTTTTCGTCACTCCCACCGATCTTGCCGTTAAATCCTTGCCGTCTCCCACCACAGTTCACTCGCTCTGCCTGTCTCTATGATGTCAGAGCCCTGTAAGTGGGTCAGGAGCTGATTTCATTGGCTCCTGGCCCTGTCTTTCAATGTGAGCAACTCTAATTGGCTTACATTGAAAGACAGGGTCAGGAGCCAATGAAAGCGACTCCTTACCGGCTCACAGAAACTCTGCCATCATAGAGATGGCAGAGTGGGTGGCCCAGGTTCACGATGTGCGGCGGTGATGGTGGTTGCGGCAGGTATGTGCAGCGATTCATCGGGATTCTGCCATTTCTGTACCAGCGGTCTCTGGTCCTTAAGGGGGCAGAGACCGCTGGTACTTAAGTGGTTAATTTCAATAAAAATAGCAAGAGAAAAAACAAAGTAAAATCATCAGTGTTTCCATCAAAAATTGACACTAAACACATTGTACATCCGCAATAGAAAAAAATGGGTACCTTAGAAATGCAGTCAAAATTTCAGTGGAGTTTGCATTCATCACTTGAATATACCCAAATAGTGGAACTCATTTGGGCAAAGTGCTTTTGAGCCAAACTGAGTGACACGGTATCTGTTATTAGAGAGCAGGTAAACTATTGAGCTGACTAAGCACCTTTGTCACATGTGTTGAGCCAGCAGATTAGCCCAACCAGGAGTGATTGGATTGAAAGTAACTTGGTTTAAGCAATACAAGCAAAACATTTTGTCAACACAACTGAGCCTATAGTTCCTTTCTTTTTGGCTCTGCAGGATTATACCTAATTGTGCTTAATCAGAGTGTAGGGACTGTGCAGTCACATTTCCATGAAATCCTCAAAAGTAATTGTCACTGGATAAGTTCCTTGTTAAAGCCGCACAAAATAAAAGGTTGGGGCAAGCCAGGGACGGATCTAGACCAATTTGCGCCTGGGGAAAGGTCATGTTTTGGTGCCTAAAGGTCAGGTTTTGGCACCTAAACTGCCATTCCCCATTCAGTTTTGGCGCCTAAAGGTCAGGTTTTGGTGCCTAAACTGCCATTCCCCATCCAAATTTTGCCGCCTTTTTAACAATTCAACAAATTGCGCCTGGGGCAAGAGACCCGTCTGCCCCCCCCCCCCCCCCCCTAGATCCGTCCCTGGGGCAAGCCAACAGATGGCAATGATTCTGTTAGTTATGGTGAATGTCTTGTTTACATTTTTATTTTATAACTGTTTTAGGATTGTGGAACGGATCAACTGGCTTTATATTAATTCTTATGGGCAAATTTGCTTTGATATAAGAGTGCTTTGGAATACAACCATGTTTCCAGAACAAATTATGCTCACAAACCAAGGCTCCACTGTACAAACTTTTCCCTATGTCACTATCCAGCTTTCCATTGAACTATAAGAAACACATGCCAAGAAATGGGTTCACGTTTGATGTATATAAAAAGTCATTTTCTAATTGTATATTAAATGCAAATTGAATATAATGAGAGAAGAGAGATCGAGTCTGAATGATATGCCTCTGCAATAAAATACATTCCCTCTGCCATTATGGGCAATCATTTTCTACGCAGACAAAACACCTGATGGCTAAATTACAAGTACTATTTTTACATGTATTCTTGTGGAACACAGATGTTTTATTTAAGATATGCTCTCAATATTTCCCTAATCAGCTAAAACATTGAGAAGTAGTTAGGCAGACAAACACGTGAATCTTGGAAATAGCAAACTAAAATGTTCTTGCTCTTCAACAGCTGCCACTGTTGTTAATCTTGGTCGATTTTTACATCTTGGCAAACTGGGGGCCCATATGCAATTCCCTTTTTTTCATTAGTTTTCTCCCAGTTGATATTTTTACACCTTGTCAATAAAATGCCTTTTAAACCCCCAGTAAGCAAGAAAATACATAAAATCATTTTCGCATAACTTTTTCTACTACTTTTAGTACTTTTTTAATTGTGAAATGCTAAAAAAGTTATTTTAAAGAGAAAATGAAAAAATTATCACCAAGGTGCAAACTCAGGAGAAAAGGTGAATTGCGTATGGGCCCGGTTGTCATACAAATGGGATGACAAGACTACAGATTGGTTGCCTAAAGCAAGCAAACATTTCTTCTAAATTAAGTTACTTGAAATTACAAAACACTGCAAGAGAACTAGGTGATGATCAAGGGTATAACTTTAGGCACAGCAGCCAAGGCAGTTGCCATGTAACTTGGTGTAGAGGGACTCAAGTCACGGTAAAAATGCTCTATCTCAAAGATTGACACTTACACTGAAAGAGTCATTTCAATAAGCATAACCCATCCAGCAAAAGAGGTCTTATCCTAAACTTAAAGGACTTCCAAGGTGAGGACAACAATCTATGTTTACTCACCTGGGGCTTCTTCCAGCCATTTTAGTCCCTTGCTGCTGCCCTGGTCCTCCTCGTTGGCCACCCGTAATGATTAGTGACCTGTTAGTGGGTCATCTCTTCTGTGCCTTCCTCATCATCTGGCGCATACTTTGCACAGGCACAGAAGAGACAATCCTCCCATGGGTCACTGATCATTATGGGCGGCCAGTGGGACACCCAGGAGGACCAGGGCTGTGACGAGGGACTGAACCGGCTGCTAGGGGCTGGAAGAAGCCCCAGGTGAGTAAACATAGATTGTTGTCCTTTAAAGCACACCTGATAAAATAAACTAATGAGATGATTAATTGGATGTGCTTTAATTAGAAAATTAGTAACACAGAACTCATTCTCATATTTTTATTTTCAGTTTAAGCTGTAATCATCATTCTAAAAAGAAACCAAGACAGTCTATAAACTATGCTTCATTCAGCAACAAAACAGGGGGAAAAAATAAACTTTTCAGCACTAAAATGCTATAATAAATCATTCCTCAGCCAGATACAGTAGCAGGGTCTTGCCTTCTATTTATTTTTCTGAAAATCAGGTTTAAATTGACTTTGTGTTTGCCTCATTTGCAAAAATAACACTTTTTTGTTTAACCCAGTTTTGGGGTTTTTTTTTTTATTTTTTAGCACTTGTCATAAAAACAAACAAACAAGCAAACAAAAAAAACCAGCAAGGGACTGCAGACAATTTCGTAATAAGACTAATAATATATTTATGTATGTTTACCTCTTTATGTCACATATCAGGCCAGGTTCCCTTTAACCCTTATGCAGATAACGGCTTGACTCACACGGCTGATTCACAAATCTCACAAATGATTTCACTGTACTTATTTTTTTAATTAAAAGATAATTCATAAGACAAAAGGATAAGTTATGAGATTTAATAGTTTTAATGCGTTGCTATGAATTGCGTAATGCATTATTTTTCTCCATAGCTGTGCATTGTGAAAAAGCTTCAGTTTTTCAGTGTATCGTGAGAAACAGGCCATAGGGAAATGTGGACACTGGACTGCACATCAGTTGTCCTTTCAGTTTTAACTGACAGCAACTGATATAGTGTAAAAAGACCCCAAAGCAGATAATAGGGCATGTTCATGAAAGGCTGTTAAAATCACGCATGGCAATTTTAACAGTATTTGCACAACTAACATAGAGAGTGTTGCACAAGTTGATGGATCAGGCTGGTTTTACATCTGGCCAGAGCATTTCATTGCAGTTCTCTGACCCCTCAATGCCAAAAAAATGGATTAATATGATCCTGCAGCAGAGTGCGCCGACAGAATGCACAATACCGCCCCTCACCCAGTGACATACTCCCTGCAGGACAGGAAGTACATCACTGGAATTCCTGGGTTCCCTGAGGTATTTGCGTTGTTCAGTGCATGCACGCCGCCTCAAACAAATAAAAAATTCTGCACCGCCCATTGACTTCCATGCATTCCGCCACCACTGTGCCGCCACAGGAGTCGCATGGTAACATGCTGTTGACTTTGCGGTGGGACAGCAGTGAATTGGAAGCTCCCAGCACAACTTGATGTGGTTAGTGTACTTAGGCCTCATATACTTTCTTTGCTGTTGCCTTACCCTGTGTGCAACGCAAAAAAAAAGTGTCCTAATGTAAAAGGGCCTTAAAGTGAAATGGGGCTCAGGGCAAATTACCTCCATACCAGCTCAGGCGACGCTAAGTGCCCACTTGATCTTTCCAGTAAGGAGAGGAATGGGAAGAAGGTGACACCCAAGTAGGTTGCCTTGGTGATGACCCAGCTTTAGTGTTAGGCATAAACATTGAGGTACAGTAAGCTTCAGGCATTATCTTAGAGTTATTGTTAAGCACTGGAACAGTTAAAAGTCTTAGGCCTTGATTCACTAACCAATACTAAGCCGGTTAGTGTGCCTTATCACTTAGTGGGCACAAACTACAGCGCTAACCTGATCTGAGGTTAGTGTGCCTTATCTAAGGGTTAGTGTGCCTTATCTGAGGCTAGTGTGCCTTATCTGAACTTAGTGCTTCTTAAGTAGCTTTGTGCACACTAAAAGATGCACAAAGCTACATCGCGCACTGCACCGCGCACAGCGTAATGCGCCGATCTTTGCCCGCAGTGCAACAATAACGTCGCTCCGCTGTACTGTACATGATGTGACCTTAAAAGAAAACTATCGATGTATGCATTTATTTTTAAATGCTGTATGTTGTAGCACACATTAGAGCAAGTACTAGGAGCAATTTAATTCCTCATACAGCTGTTCCTCTCAGCTGTAAAATCCTCCGTCAGTTTTGGCGTCAGTGTTGGATACAAAATGTATCTAATACTGACTGCTCCTAGAGGGCTAGACCATATCTCTGCACAGGGGAGTTGCTATCAACTCCTCAGTTTATAGTTTAATTATCACCTTGCTGAAAGAATCTTATTGATATGGTGGTAAGGGGTTAAAGATTCTAGCAATGTGTGTTTATTATCTTTGCTTCTCTTGACTGATAAAGATACTAATAATGCTAATTGTAGACAGTGGTCTGCCCCTCTCAGCAGCTTGTAAAGTGGATGCAGCCTGGAGTGAATCACCTCAAGCAGGCAGCCAGTCTGAGTGTAAACACAGACTCGTCGTATAGCTAGTTATATTCCAGCAATATTCCAGCTCATTTAGTTACCTGTTACCACCTCAGATCAGCCTATTTCTCCTCATGTCTGCTGCATGCTGTGAGTGACACAGTGAAATATATTTGTGAGCTGTGTGACAGAGTAACCAAGCAGCTCAGGGTGACCCAAACTACTATGAGCTGTGTGAGAAATGAATTTTTAAGCAGGGATAGCGAGAGAGAGACCTGGGTGAATAAATAAAGTGCCCCTAGCACTAGTGGTAATGTGTACACTAATATAGAGTATTAAAAAAAAAGTCGTTTCAATCGATAGTATTCCTTTAAGGTCGCATAGGATGTGACCTAAACGGCGTGCAGTGCGCGATTTAGCTTTGTGCATCTTTTAGTGTGCACAAAGCTACTTAAGGAGCACTAACCTCAGATAAGGCACACTAACCTCAGATAAGGCACACTAACCTCAGATAAGGCACATAAGGCACACTAACCTCAGATAAGGCACCAGTGGCGTAGCTAATGAGCTGTGGGACCCGATGCAAGTTTTACAATGGGGCCCCCCAGAGGTCTCTATACATAACAATTGATACAGCGCACAAAAACCTGCCATTGGCAACTACAGTGTCAGAGGTGCAAGAAGGGGATGGGGAACAGTTTGTTAATGATTACCACTGTTCAAAGTATCTATAGAAGTAATAATTATGAGCACAGGACCAATAGAGAGCTAACACTGTAGTTGAGGGAGGGCCCTTTGGGGTCCCTCTGGCCCAAGGGCCCCCGATGCGGTCGCAACCTCTGCAACCCCTATTGCTACGCCCCTGTAAGGCACACTAACCGGCTTAGCACTGGTTAGTGAATCAAGGCCTTATTGTCTTTAGGATTTTTTCAGCACTGACAGTTCGGCAACAAGATCATCAGGAATCGGGTCTTTCAGCGTTGACAACCAGCAAACTAACTAAAAATGTACATCTCACTGATCTCATTCCTGTGAACAGAAACCTGATTGGTTGTTATAGGTGATGGAGGAAGTTTCTCCTCATTATCACTCTTTGGGTAAATTCAATAATGCCGTTTCCCTTGCTAGTGTTCCTCCACATCACAGAGCTTTGGTCCCTCAGCCACATTTATGAATAACAGTGTGTGAAGCAAAGTCAATACAGAATTGATGCTGTGGGGGAAAAAAACTCACCCACAGGGGGAATTCTTTGTTTTCTCTCCCTTGCAAAAGAATGTGTGTTTCAGATCTCAGGCCATACATTCCGTGTTCACAGAGGTGATGGGATAAACCAGCAGAAATGCTTTCAAAGGTAATATCTATTCCCCGCACATCCAATTTCTTTCTTGGAAAAGGAATCCCAAGTCTCAGTGGTGGGAAAAAAACAATACTACAGAGATATATATTTATTTTTCTGAACATTTAGACTGTATTGTATTATCTTTTCATTGCCAGAAATCATGAATAATGAATTATTCCACCGGATGATTAGAAAGGAACGGTAGTTTATAATACACTTGATTTTAGTCAGTTACTGGAAAATGTGAAGTTCTTCTAGGAATGTTCTTTTCAATAAATTTTGCTCGGTGATAGTCTTAAAGAGAACCCGAAGGGAGCAGGGGCGTAGCAATAGGGGTTGCAGAGGTTGCGACCGCATCGGGGCCCTTGGGCCAGAGGGGCCCCGAAGGGCCCTCCCTCAACTACAGTATTAGCTCTCTATTGGTCCTGTGCTCATAATAATCACTTCTATAGATACTTTGAATAGTGGTAATCATTAACAAACTGCTCCCCATCCCCTTCTGGCACCTCTGACACTGTAGTTGCCATTGGCAGGTTTTGGTGCGCCGTATCAATTGATATGTATAGAGTGCTTGGGGGCCCCATTGTAAAACTTGCATCGGGGCCCACAGCTCCATAGCTACGCCACTGGAAGGGAGAGTGATATGGAGGCTGCCATACTTATTTCCTTTTAAACAATACAGTTGCCTGGTTGTCCACCTAATCCTGTGTCTCTCTCTAATACCTTCAGCCATAGACCCTGAACAAGCATGCTCTGACTGTAGTCTGGCTGGATTAGCCACATGCTTGCTTCAGGGTTGTGAATAAGACATTACTGATGGCAGAAGATCAACAGGACTGCCGAGCAACTGGTATTATTTAGAAGGAAATAAATATGACATTCTCCATATCACGCTCACCAAGGCCAAGGAAAAGAGCATTTTAGTTTCCTATTTATTTCCATGATTCACATTCTTGTCTGCACAACTCTTGATAATTTAGCTGATTAGGAAAATATTTTCAGTGATTTTCCAGCAATTTGCATTCGGGGGAATGAGAATCTCAACGATGAAGTTCTGCATGGAATGCCTTTGCGATTTATACAGACCACAAATGTTGTAGTGAGAATACTCCCATAGGGATCCATTGTGCACAGCACTTTGCTGATCACCAGAAATCAGCAAAGTGCTGAAAGGCTACAGAAAAGCACTCTAAGCCTAATTGCTTAGCTTAGCAATCAGAGTGCTCAAATGTTACATTTTTGTGAGAGAAGATGTTTCTCAAGCTAAAATATACTTTGAAATTTGAACCACATGACAACATAATGGAGTCATTTTCAGTTTCTGAGGGTGTGGATAGTCCTAGTCTCCAGGTTCCAGGTGGAAGGGGGCCAGTACAGTCTAAATGTGGCCATACACTTATAGATGGCCACCAGATCAACCCTCTAAAAGATCAGATAGATAGATGATCAGATTCAGTCGGTAAGGGTTCTATTAGCTGCCGCCCACACACTGTACACAGATTTTCATTCGATTTAAGCATGAAATCAATTGAAAATGAGCCACCATGGTCTCCTTATCTGTTCTTTCTCCCGGGTGTTGGCTTCAGAACTCTCACCTTTTCCAAGGTGTGCCTCTTCCTGTGTCCGGTGGCTTTTCTCCATGCCACAGCGCTCGACCTCCCCGTGTCTTCTGTCACTGAGTCATGCGACAAAAGCTGGAGGTCAAACACTAGAGCTTCAGTAGCATACACGCCGGACCTCTAGTGTTTGACCTTCATCTTTTGTCACATGACAAAAGAGAGAAGACACAGAGAGGAGGATCTCCGACAGCAGCATGGAGAAAAGCCTCTGGAACAGGGAGGAGACACTCAAGGAGGACAGGTGAGAGTTAGTTCCGCTGGCAATACTCTGCATCAGTCATCAGATGGAAATTGACCATTTGTTGCATCAATTCCTAACAGAGTCAATAAGAAAGGTCAAATCTGCTGGAGCTTGGAAGCCTCACTGAGAAGATTGCAGGTAGAGGAGAATTAGTGAAGTAGGAAGTGGTCAGTGTCTGGACTCCTGGCAAAGAACTTAACTAAAGATCTATTTTCTATCAGACAATCAAGGATATTTTACACAGTCTGATATACATTCTGTAAATGTGTGCCTCCATGTATCTAGAAAAACATTAACCTAAACTGCGTCATTAATAATAAGGGTGCCACCAGATTTCCACCCCCTTCTCAAAGCAGGTAAAAAGGGTGCCTGCTGTCAGTCGGTTATAAGGGCACTGCATAAAGCACAATGTAAATAGTGGCACTTGTGGCACCCACTGTATAATGAGGGCACACAAAGGAACATTAGATCAATATTTGGCCATAATAGAAAATGCATCAATAATAGAAAAAATTACAGTAATATAATTTTTTCTTCTGCTATTGCCTAGGGCACATCTGGTGCCCAAATTACTGCTAATAGCAGCTTTTAGAATTGCAGTATCTGTGGATAGTGTTAGGTGCTGTGGGGTCTTAGAGTTAGGCATGGAGGGGTTAAGGTTAGGCACCAGGATTAGGCAGGGGGTGTTTAGGGTTGGTCAGTGTTAGGCATCAATAGGAAGGGCTCTGTGTGGGAATAGGGTAGGGTTAGGTAAAGTCATAGTGAAATATCAGTAAAGATTACCAATATTTTACTATCATAATTGACCTCTTTAGCAGTAATCCCGTGTTGGGAAGAAAAGCCGCAGCTCAGAGTGGTAATCCCGTGCCTGAGTGAGTTATATGCAGGAGCTGCTGCAGATCTATCTGTGGCATGTTTTTTTTTCTGGTTTTTAGGGTCTAAAAGCTTGTGAAAAAATTGTGTCTTTTAGACTGTGCAATTTATACCCTCAGGGCCTGATTCACAAAGCGGTGCTAACAGTTAGCACGCTGGTGAAAAGCCCTTTATCATGCCTAAACTCAGTTTAGGCATGATAAGTTTAGGTGTGATAAGTTTAGGTGTGATAAGTTTAGGCATGATAAGTTTATGTGTAATAAGTTTAGGCATGATAAGTTTAGGTGTTATAAGTTTAGGCATGATAAGTTTAAGCACCAACTGCGTTAGCACCGTAGTGCACAGCTGATCAAAAGTTTTGCGCTAGCAAAGTCTGGTGCACTTCGCATAGAGTTTAATGGCGCTGCTTTCCGTGCGGGACTTTGCACGCTATTTACACTTATCTAAACTTAGCATGCCTAAACTTATCACACCTAAACTTATCACACCTAAACTTATCACGCCTAAACTGGCTTTTCACCAGCGTGGTGCAATGGTTATCACGCCTAAAGTCTCTAACTGGGTTAGCACCGCTTTGTAAATCGAGCCCTAAATCTGGAAATAGTCATAACACCAGAGGGGTTAACTACTTAAAGACCGCATCACACCAATTGGCGTGGACGCGGCGTCAGCCCCAGGACCGCCTAATGCCAATTGGCGTGCAGTCCTGGGGGTTTTGCCTCCCCGCTCCGTCATCAGTCTCCCAGTGGCGATCGCCACTTGGAGATTGTTAGATGGTGAAACCGCCGACTATTTACATAGTAAATGCCGTGTCACTCGGCTGTCCCCTTGGGAGGCATAAAAAGCGATTGGCTCTCATAGGCTGATGTCTATGAGAGCCGATCGCTGTGATTAGATGGCGGGGGGGATTTATAAGAATAATAAAAAATAGCAACATTTATTTTAAAAAATACACACACAAAAAATAAATAAACAAACATTGAGGGGGTGATCAGAGCCCACCAACAGAAAGATAAGGGGGGGGATCACTTGTGTGCTGAGTTGTACGGCCCTGCAGCAAGACCTTAAAGCTGCAGTGGCCTGAATTGTAAAAAATAGCCAGGTCACTAGGGGGTGTAAGCCTATGAACCTTAAATGCTTAACTAGTGGAATATTGATAATATTACCAATATTCTAGTAGGAGCTACCGTACACCTTTTTCACATGTGTGCCTTCTTCTAGTGTAAAAAGTACAGGAGTACATGTATAATCTTTACCCAATCCTACAAAGAGTTAACAGATAAAAAGAGCCCAATATAGTGTTGTATGTACTGGTAATGTATAGTTGGAGGAGTAATAATATTAATTTAATACTCACAAACCAGGGTTGCCAATTAGGCAACCACTGTCAAAGCAGGTGGGAAGATTGTCCTGACCCCACTCGGAATTAAAAAGTTGCTCTCTTTAGTAGAAGAAGGAAGGGTACAACCTTCCACCAAGGGTGGACTTGATGTAGATAATAGGACAACAGAGGTGCCAACAGGATAAAAACACTAAAATAACTTAAAAAACCATCTTGGTAATAGAGGAGGTAGTGGTGGACTTACCTCCTCCAAGCAGAACATACAACAGTGGATTTTCAGTCAAAACAATTTTATTGGATACTCTAAATAAAGTGCAAAGCATTTTGTGGGGTAAAACCCGCTTCATCAGGTAACAATAGATAGGAGTAAACAGCATCTGCCAGTATCGTCAATGCTGAGCACCTCTGTATCACCCTCACAGAGGCGCTCAGCGTTGATGACACTGGCAGATGCTGTTTACTCCTATCTATTATTACCTGATGAAGCGGGCCTGTACCCCGCGAAACACATTGCACTTTATTTGGAGTATCCAATAAAATTGTTTTGACTAAAAATCCACAGTTGTATGTTCTGCTTGGAGGAGGTAAGTCCACCACTACCTCCTCTATTACCAAGATGGGTTTTTAAGTTCTTTTAGTGTTTTTTATCCTGTTGGCGCCTCTGTTGTCCTATTCTTTAAAAAAATAAGACACAGATCAGAAATACCGGTAAATGTTTTTATTTATGTTTTGCACTATGATCCAGGTACATTCAGGTGTCTCAGTCACTGTGATTCAAGCTTACAAGATCCCCAATCATGGAAATTCATCAGGGTCTTCACAAACTCTTCATCTGGAAAATCTTCTGTCTTGATTGAAGCCCTCCTTGAAAATGTGTCCACTCTATTGTTTAATGGTCAATAGACTGATACTAACCGGAACCCTATATGATCTGGATTATCAGCAGTGACCTGATCACTCCTCTAAGGGGAAGAGCAACAACCTTGTTTGGATCCACTTTTCTCAATGGTCTCAGTAAGGGCACAAAAGCCCAGAGCAAATTAAAATGGCAGTGGAATGTGAGATGCACATACCCACTGTTGATCACTTTCCCACTCTCCTTCTGCTGATAATCTGATTCTCCAGATCTTTGCTCTTATTCAGTTCACCTTTCTTTCAAAAGTTTCCTCTCAGGAGATATTTCATCTTCTTTTTAAAATAACTTTTCTGCACTCTGCAACTGAAAAAAGTACCAAAAAGTAGATGAAGAGGTACTGTCAAAATTGTTTTTGAGTATTTTCTTGCTTGCTGGGGGCTTAAACTGTGTTTAATTGATAAGATGTGAGAATATCACCTGGGAGAAAACTTAGGAGAAAAAGTGAATTGAGTTAACTGAACTCCTTTATTTCTGAGTGTCAGGGATCAGTCTCATCATGGTAATTCACCTACATGCCTGTCCTCGTTGAACCTGGTTCTTCCGTGCCTACATGTTCATTATCTTGGCTTAGCTTAGAAATCATTCTGCTGACAAACATGTTCTATATTACTGAATCGAGGGGTTAAATGATAGTTGATTTGCTGCAACTGTTGGAAATGAAAACAAAGTGTATCACATTAAATAGCCATCTCCCCATCTTACAAATAAATAATGAAGTTTGTCTAGCTTTCTCCTTTTACTAAGTTTTGTATAACCAGTGGAAACAAGGTGAAACAATATTTCCTGGGAAGAACTGTACAAAAAGCTGTATTTACATTGTTATATTTCTCAAGGTCTCTGTTTCTGCAGATAAAAACTTGGTGAAAAAGAGATAATAATCAGCTAAGTATAACAAAAACCCACTTGAAATTCAGGCCAAGGTTCCTTAGTGTATTGGGTGTAGTTGCAGCATTGTCAAACGCAACTGAATTGCAGTATAGTCTCTCTGATACTCTGTTGGCACAGCTTCTAAAGTGGATTCAGTTACACTGCATGAAAGGCACATCCTGCTATTTGCAGTTGGTGGTTTGAGATCCCTGAATTTTTTAAAGGGAACTCAAGGTGAAAATAAAATGATAAGATAAACAATTGTAGGTATCCTCCGACCTTTTTTTTTTATACCCCATGGTCTTATTTTCTATTTAAACATTTACAATGTAGAATGAATGTTTTTTTACCTTTGCTCAGTGGCAGCTTATTAACCTCCTGAGCGTTACGCCACTCTGGAGGTTTTGCAGCTTTTGAGTCCCCAGCAATAATGTAACAGATTGCATGGCTGCAAAACGTTTAGCTATCACTAGGCTAGCTAGTGTAGGCAGTGGCGTAGCTAAGGAGCTGTGGGCCCCGATGCAAGTTTTACATTGGGGTCCCCCAAGCACTATATACATAATTGATATGGCACATCAAAACCTGAAAACGGCAACTACAGTGTCAGAGGTGCAAGAAGGGAATGGGGAGCAGTTTGTTAATGATTACCACTATTCAAAGTATCTATAGAAGTGATTATTATGAGCACAGGACCATTAGAGAGCTAATACTGCAGTTGAGGGACCCCTCTGGCCCAATGGCCCCTATGCGGTCGCAACCTCTGCACCCCCTATTGCTACGCCCCTGAGTATAGATAGCGCCCCACCCCCAATCGCCCCCAATCCCCTGATCCAGCGTTCGGTGCAGCCTCTCTGCACAGCTCCGCTCTTCACTATGGGGAGGATCGTGTGTGACGTCATGACGTCACCGACGTCATGACGTCACCGACGTCATGTGCAGATCCGATCCCCCCATAGAGAGATCAGGAAGTAGGCCTCAAGTTATTTGGACTGAGTTTTAAGTAAAAGGCTTGTTCACAGATTATACCTTTAAAATAGAGGTTTTCGTGATGCAGGCAGAAGCATCTCAGTGTCTGCTTGAAGCAGATGATACAAGCAGATACTGAGAACATGTTCCTGAAGGAAGGCCACAAGCCTACACTGTCCCAGACAAATGGACTACGGGAACAATCAGCATAGGCCATAGTTACAAAATACCACATTCTTGTAACTAAGTGAAAGGCAGCATGGAATATTAATCGAGTAGGTGGGTATTATGACACCACGAGGGGTCTAAGCCAATAGTCGGGTCTGGGGGATGGCTAAGATGAGGTCACATTTAACTCTTTCCTAGTCAGTATTAAAGGGCCGGACGGGCCGACGGAGCACATTCTTATTCCTACTTTCATGCTCTCTATCTGCTGACTGGAACACCTAATTATTTCCTTTCTCTATGTAATCTGATATAATGTATGCTGTATATACCTAGTTAGATGTAACTTAGAATAGAAAGAAGATGACCTGATTACCTGCAACAGGAAGGTGATCAAGTGCTTGTAACGCAAAGGGTCTTAAACAGAAGAATCTGCTTGGCTAAGATATGACGAACTGTATCTGTATATCTGTGTAGTGAATAAACTCCTTGTATATTGAAGAAGCCTGAGAACGGTCTATCTCCAATAATGCTTGCTGTGTTGAGAGTCAAGTTATCTCACAGTCTGTGAGGTGCAACTTTAAGAAGGTGATTTATAACAGGGGCGATCGGTGGGTGCCGGCTACCTATACTAGCTAGCCTAGCTAAAGGTTTTGCAGTCATGCAATCTTTTACATTAATCTTGGGGGACTCCTTAGACAGTGTCGGGCATACCGCTAAGGAGGTGTAGTGCCTTAAAGTAAAAATACATGAACTATTGACCTTTTATTATCTCCTTCTACTCTCATAAGTTGTATTCTGCCAGAAAAACGTTATGGATTTAATTAGCTTATCAGTGATGGTTACTATATTCGCCACTCACTTTTTTTACTTGTACAGTTTGCATGGCAAACCTGCTTTCCCCAGCTTCAACTGAAGTGGATGAACTAAATAATTTAATCAACGACCTGTGCAGTGGAAATGTATTTATTCCTTATTTTTACTATATTCCCCTACAAGCTACAAGACAGAAGCTGTCACTTCCATGTCTAAAAATTAACTCTTTCAAGTAGCAAACTAAAACAAGTAAAACAGCCTGGTTATTAATATGTTTTACACTACACATACACATGTTTATTATGTCACATAGCGCCTCGGGTACATTTTATATATGCTGTTTGGATAATTTGCTCAATGCAGATGAATGGATCTCAAGTACAAAGACTTTCATTAAAATAGAATATGGAATTACTCTTATTTTCCTTATAATTACATGATTTTATTTTTCAGGCGCCCCGTGCCCAAATTTCCTATATTTTAATTTTCCCAGCATCGTACATGTCCAATTCGCCCATTTCGCTGTCCTTTGACAAAAGACACAAGAAAAAGCATGGTATCAAATATGGCAGTGACTTAAGGGCTCTGCCTCAAATGCTAGGTACACACGATGCAATTTTATGGCAGATTAACTGTCAGATTGATTATTTCCAACATGTCTGATCTGATTTTGGATCCTTTTTCCATAGAAGTGAATGGAAAATTGATCAGAAAATTGATCAGAAATCAGATCAGACATGTTGGATATAATCGATCTGACTGTAAATCTGCCAGAAAATTGCATAGTGTGTACCTAGCATTACACAGGAGACCTGGGTTTGAATCTCGGCTCTTCCTGTTCAGTAAGCCAGCATCTATTCAGTAGGAAAATTTGGGCAAGACTCCCTAACACTGCTACTGCCTACTGGCTGCAGCTCTGGCACTTTGAGTCCGCCAGGAGAAAAGGTGCAAAGTAAATGCTCTGTGTCTAAAGATAGTTTTGATCCAAACCAGGGCCGCCTTCAGAGCATCACAGGCTCAAGTGAATCTGGGGCCCTGGCGAACAGTCCCACACACGGGCCCCAGCTGCAGTCTGTGTCTGTTCTTCTAGTTGCCTTTTAATGTTGTGAGTGATGTCAGGAGGCTCATCCAGGAGTTACCTTTGTCAATTAGTGAATAAGGTAAACCTGAGACAAACCTGAGGCTCCTTCCAGCCCCCTGTAGCCTGTAGTCCATCAGCTCCTTCGATGCCCTTCTGATCCGTGAAGTCTGTACAATCCAGCTGGGTTGTGGGGTACTGTGCATGCATTATTTTGGGCATTGCGCGTCCTCCATCATGCTCCCATAGCTGGGAGTGTTCTGCGCAAGTGCAGTCTTAATGAACAGAATGTACGCAGAATGCCCTCAGCCATGGGAGCGCATGAAAAGCAGATGCACAGACATTAGTGTGTTCAGGCCCTCAAAAATTGTGATTTGCCATGTGGGAAGTGAGGGGGGAGCAGTAGGTTTTCCCAGTATAGCGCACATAACTTTCTGATGGCGGCCCTGATCCAAAATCTCTAACGCTCCTTTACAAAACTTGAGGTCATTTAATATAGCCACTAAGCTCCTATATAAAAGACTTGCAAAAGTACTAAAACAAATTCTCACTAACATCAACATCAGAGATCTGATGGCAGCAAAACAAAAATCCAGAAACTACCGAACCAATATGGTGTGTGCACATATTACAAATACATCTTATTGACCATCATATAATACTGCCTTTGGAGATTCAGATAACTTTAGAGTATATAAACACTGCAGATCAAAGTAGTTGGAAATGGGAAGTCACACAGTGGTGAAGCCAATCATCTTGCACTTGAAATCCATTAGACTTTGTAGGTATGTAATGAGGTAATCTTGTATTCCTGCATATATCACTTTAATTTTCCCTTGAGATCAAAAATCATCGACTGGTGATGGGATTTGCACCGTATTTAACCCTGTGAGTGCTACATGAAAGGAAACTATACAAAAAAGGTGACAAGGTGAGCAGAGAAGGTGTCTGTAATGAAATGCATCATTTTTCATGTGTGGCTAGGGCGATAAGGTGTAGAAATAAAGCATTTCAAAGAGAAAGACAAAGGTAAAGAAGATGAATATACAAAATATAATCATTCATTTCACTTCACATTAATCCTCTGCAATCAAAACACTCACAGCAAGCTGGAACTGAAAAATTGTATTTGGCTGCAAAAATGGAGGACATAAGCTTCCAAAATGGATTGTATGCTGGGGCGTAACTAGAATTAATAGGGCTTCCCTGCAAAAATGATAGCATGGGGCCCCCTTGGTTCTCAAACCCCATGTGGGTCCTGTTATCGGGAGCCGGCAAATGGCAGCAGGGAGTGTTCTGCTATAAAGCAGCATCTGGAAGCAGAAAAAAATACAGCTACTCGCTACTCTGCATGGCGGGAGGAGGTGGCAGGAACTTTTTGTGAGCAAACAGGAAGGTTTTGTTGCTAATTGGCTCCACTTGAGGTTGGGGAGAGGAAGGAGGAGCCAAGTCCCCTGCGATGGTAGGGGTCGTAGGGGTGATTACTACAGCCATGACTTCATGCAACAACATTCTGTAATGGACTCTTTCACCAGCATTGAGGTTTCCACTGTACAATGGGTCCATACTCTATCTATACAAGTCAGCAAGTAAGAACATTTCATGCACTTGCACTTGAGATTCAGGCTGAGGCATGGTCAGATTCAATCTTTTAAGGGAACGCATGCATGCACATAAATCTGTCTCAAAACTTCAAGAGTGACAAACTGCACTGCTTGCAGCCTTCAGTCCAGCCAGACCACAGCGAATGCTAAAACATACACGCGAGAAAGGGTAGATCTGCGCATTCTGCTTTGGGATCTGGATTTTAGAGGGCAAAGCAGGTGCTGAGGGGAGTAGACAATTTACATACAAACAATCATTCACCCTCTGCAGTCAAAACACTCACAGGAAGCTGGAACTCTAGTAAGGATAAAAACAACTAGGTTGAAAAATTGTATTCAGTTGCAACAATGGAGTATATTAGCTTTCAAAATGGATTGCATGCAACAACATTCTGCACTGCATCCTTTCATCAGGTTCAAGAGCATGAAATGTTTGCTTACTTGCTAACTGGTATAGGAAGAGTAGGGCCCATTTCTGATGAGGGAATAAGCACTATGCTACTTGCTAAAACATAAGTACAATGTGACCACTGTTTAGTGAAAATACCCCATTTTCTGATATATATCTTATCAAAATGTCCCACTTTCTAAAGTGCCACATGATGTTCCAGTGTTAAAGTGAGTCTGAAGTGAGTTTAAAATAAAAAACAGATACTTACCTAAGGAGGGGGAAGGCTCTGGGTCCAGTAGAGCCTTTCTGTTCCTCTACCCTCGTTGCAGCGCTGTCACCCCATTAACAGTCTCCGACCGATGGGTTGGAGACTGCTCTCTTCAGCAACGATAGGCTTCAGAAGTATCCAGGAGCACTCAGGCTCACGAAGACAGGTGGCTCCATATTGTGCATGTGCTCTCTTGCTCTCTTGCACACTCGTGCATGCGCAGTAGGGAGCCACCCGTCTTCAGTATTTGAACGAGAAAAACAGCATTGCAATGAGGGGACCAGGAGAGGAATGGGAGGCTCAGCAGCTGTGTACAGATATTGCACATTACCAGCACCTGACTTTTGTTGGGTAAACACCGGAAATATGTTTGCACACAGCAATTCTGCATTCTACTGCTGATTAGTGAATATCCCTCATTATACTTTGAGGATAAGTTTAGAGCAAACTGTCCTGAAGCATTTCGAAAATAAATAAAAAAATAGATACTTACCTAAAGAGGGGAAGGCTCTGGGTCCTATTGAGCCTCCCATTCCTCTCCTGGTCCCCGTGTTCCAATGCTGTTTCTTGATCAGAGATTGTATTTTTATGTAGTAATGGCCTGTTCATTTCAGCTATTCAAAGTGACTTTGCAGACTTTGTGAGTTCCCATAGACAGTTTCAGCAACCATGCACAACCAAAGAACAGAGGTTCCCTCAAAGAACCACACCCCTCCAAAAGTAACGTTACAAAATCATCTTTATTCAAAAAAGGAAATAAAAACACTTAAAAACAGATAGCAAGGAGGGCCATGTTAGGGAACGCTAACACCAATACAAATGTAAATAACAAACATTGTCAGCCAGATGGCCAAGTTTCCATACCACATGCTCACAGAAATATTATATAAACTGATGGCTATAAGGAACCAAAGAACTTGATTCCAAATAGCCCAATCGTCAAAGATGGTAATTTTTAGGCAATTGTGCAAAACAGGCAATTCAGTGTAAACATAACATAGTGTGAAAGTCCCAACTTGAGAGAAAATGAATGTACAAAGACGCATAAAGAAAGTGCAGAGTAGTGCAAAAATAGTGTAGAAGCAATAGGGCAGAAACACTGGTTCTTCCCGAAAGATAAAGATCAAGGAGAGATGTGGGGCATGGTCACTGTCCATATACCATCGCAATTCACCGCTAGTGGGGCTATTTGGAATCAAGTTCTTTGGTTCCTTATAGCCATCAGTTTATATAATATTTTTGTGAGCATGTGGTATGGGAACTTGGCCATTTGGCTGACGATGTTTGTTATTTAAATTTGTATTGGTGTAAGAGTTCCCTAACATGGCCCTCCTTGCTATCTGTTTTTAAGTGTTTTTATTTCCTTTTTTGAATAAAGATGATTTTGTAATGCTACTTTTGTAGTGGTGCGGTTCTTTGAGGGAACCTCTGTTCTTTGGTTGTGCAAGATTACTTTATAGTTCCTTTCTGCACACTCCTATATTACCCTTTTAGAGGTGTTTTGGTTGATGGTGCTTGCCCAATCTGTTGTGTGTAATACTACGTTTCAGCAACCAATCAATGATTACCAGGCTATATGGCGCAGTGTAAAGTATTTTTTTTACCACCCAGCACAATGTAACAATGAATAATATTACCAGAACCAAAGCCAAGTCTGCATTCCGAATGCAATACAAACTTTAATACACACTGGTATACATCAGTCTTTTACAAGTCTGTGACTTGTTATATTTTACGTTCCTTGGCTGCACAGACACCAACTGATAATTAATACTGTACAGTTTTTCTGCTAGCAAATAGTTCCCCCCCCCCCCCCCCCTGGTGTAGAAAACTAGTGTCACTCTGTGTTTTATCCGCTGTAGATCATAACTGTATTTGTTTTTCTTTTTCTCCTCCTGAGTGACCATCAAGTCTTTCAAGCTGAATTGAAGTTTATTGATCTGCTATCAAAGAAAGATTGCTTTCATCTCTGAGTACTATCTGCTGTAGCTGTACTATGTTATGTTTTTTGCTTACTCTTTAAGTCTCTTTGTGCTGCTGTTTAAAAAATATGTACAACTGGTATTGACTTCTTATTTAACCGCAACTCCCAGTGTAGCAGTGTAGTAAGCTGAAGTATGTACCATCAAATAAGTTAGTATATCAGACATTAAATTATGTAGGGGGGCTTATGGAATAAAACAGAACCAGGTCAAATCTAGTTCACATTTTTATTTAACCACTTCACGCCCAAAGTGCTACCCCCCCCCCCCCTAAAGACCAGGCCGTTTTCTGCAGTGCTGGGCTGTGCAGGCTTTTCAGCCACCAACCACCAACACAGCTCAGCTTAGGAGCACGGCGATCGGACCCACCTCCTTTTTTTGCCACCGGAGGGGTCCGATCGCTGCAGCAGTTTGCATTTTTTTTTCTTTAGCCTCTACGAGGCTCTCTCTCCCTCCCTCTCTCCCCTTCCCTCCTCCCCTCCGGCATCCGATTTCAGCCTATGAGAGGACAGCGCATCAGAGGCCGGGGATCGCCGATCGCTTGTAAACATAGGGGGTTTCTTTCCCCTTACGTTTACAAGCAGCTTGCTAGCCACGAACAGTGGCTAACAGGCTATTCACGGAACTCCGTTCTGTGAAGCGGGCAGGGAACGATCGCGCATGGGCGCGGCTGTTCCCTGGGAAACTGCAGCCCCAGGACTTGACGCCAATTGGCGTTAGGCGATCCTGGGGCTGCCACCATGTTCACGCCCATTTGCATGAGGCGGTCTTTAAGTAGTTAAAGTGACACTGAGGTACAAAAAAAAAAAAAACCTTACCATAGGATATAATGAATTGTATGAATAGTACAAATAATTAATAGAACATTAGTAGCAAAGAAAAATCTATCTTTATTTTCAGTTATATAGATTTTATAACATTGCATCATTCTATCATAATTGCAATTACAAACCACACTCTGTATTTTTAACTATAAAACAGAGCAGAGCTAATGATCTTTTTAGCTCCCCTGCAGTAAAAGCTTATCTGAAGCTGTGTCTCACTGTTTCTTTGATGTATAAGTGCTTGAGAAAATAGGACTGTGTCCGATCAATCTGAGTTGGAGAGCTCAGAGAAGCCCTTTTGCATAGTTAACAAGTGAAGTTTCTTAACTCTTCCTGTACTGGAAAAAATACGAGACTCTGTCCTGTGTTACTAATGTTCTATTTCTTAGCTGTACTACACATACAATTCATTATCTCATATGTTTATTTTTACTTCAAATTCCCTTTAACTGTGGATAAAATAAATTATTATTATTATTAATAATATTATTATTTATGATTTATATAATGTCATCATGTTCTATGGTGTTGTGCAACAGAGGGAAAAAAACAGGGGTCATGATACAGTATATGGGTTAGAACCTGTTTTGGATTTTTTTTGTCAACCTAGCTCATATATCCCACTGACCGAAAGTTGAGTGGATTTTATTAACAGAAACTAATAAAGCTGTAAAATGAACCTTTTTGTAAAGTGAGTGTGAATTGGAGCATCAGTCAGTTGTTCGCCTACAGATCATGGTGCAACCCCACACCTTCTTCATAAAGCACTCTTGTAATGCAGGTGACTCTCAGAAAATATCCTACATAAGCCCATTTATTGCAGTTATTCAACCTAAAAGGTGAAACTAATATATGAACTAAGAACCCTTTGCGGCTGTTTTGGATTAATTAGCTGATTAGAGTCTGAAATTTTGAACATAGAATATTAAACATTTTCACGATATTCAAATGGTCTGATATTTGGATTTTGGGGTTCTCATAAGCTGTAAGCCATAATCATCACCACCCTCAGGTCGTTGGCAGAGAGATTTGCGTAACCTAGACCCAACTGCGCTAGCCTACCCCCTCCACTCCCTCACATCCACCCTCCCAAACGTTACCTGCCCAAACCAAGCCGTGGCCAAATACAACCAGGCCCTTTCAGCAGCCCTAGACATTGCTGCACCCCCCACATTCCGCCCCAGCCGTCCCATCAACCCCCAGCCCTGGCACAACGCACACACTCGCAACCTCCAAAAACAGAGACGCACCTATGAGCGAAAATGGAGGAAATCGCGCCTCAACTCCGACTCAAGGCCAACCTGCAGCTGTTCTATTCCACATTAACTGATGCTAAACAAAAATACTTTGCTGCCTTGATCGGATCCCAAGCCTCCAACCCTCGGCGCCTCTTCGCCACCTTCAACTCCCTCCTTAACCCCACCACTCCTCCCCCCACCTCCGCCCTCTCAGCCACTGATCTGTCCACCCACTTTACCGACAAAATAGCCAGCATCCGACAAGAAATCTCATGCCTCCACTCCACCACTTCTTCCTCTCCCACCATTACCTATTCCCCACCCCACCCACCACTCACTGCCTTTACGCCTATCACAGAGGACGAAGTCTGCCATCTCCTAGCCACTTCTCCTGCCACCTCCAGCCCCCTAGACCCTGCGCCATCCAAATGCCCCCATCCTCACTTCCCTGTTCTGGCTCCTGTCCTCACCTCTCTGTTTAACCTCTCCCTCTCCACGGGTACCTTCCCCTCTGACTTCAAACAGGCCACTGTACTTCCCCTACTTAAAAAACCCTCACTAGACCCCTCACTTCCATCCAGCTACCGCCCTATCTCCTTACTCCCTTTTGCATCTAAACTTGAGCGTCTAGTCCACCAACGCATGACCCATTACCTTGACTCCAACTCCCTGTTTGACCCCCTACAATCAGGATTTCGGGCAGGCCACTCCACCGAGACTGCCCTCACCAAGGTCGTCAATGACCTCCCGCTTGCCAAGGCCGAAGGAAAATACACTATCCTTCTCCTCCTAGACCTCTCATCAGCATTCAACACTGTCGATCACTCCCTGCTTCTCCAGTCCCTGCAATCTGTGGGTATCCAGACCAAGACCTTGCCCTATCATGGTTTTCATCCTACCTCTCAAACCGCTCCTTTAAGACCTCCTTTAATGGTTCCTCCTCAACCTCCCTCTCACTTTCAGTTGGGGTCCCCCAAGGCTCTGTTCTTGGTTCCCTGCTGTTCTCCATTTACACCGCCTCCATCGGAAAACTCCTCTCCTCTCTGGGTTTCAACTATCACCTATATGCAGATGACACCCAGATTTACCTCCATACCACTGACCTCTCCACCACCACCATGGAGAAGGTATCCTCTGGCCTCTCGGCTATTTCATCTTGGATGTCTGCCAGGTTCCTAAAATTAAACCTGGATAAGACTGCACTCCTAATCTTCCCGCCACGTGCTGCCTCACCCCCACTGTTTTCTACGTCACTTTCAATGGCACAATCATTCGTCCTACCACACAAGCCTGCTGCCTGGGTGTCACCCTGGACTCAGCCCTCTCCTTCACCTCCCACATCCAAACCGTAACTAGAGCCTGCTATTTCCACTTGCGCAACATCTCCAAGATCTGTCCTTTCCTGACCCCAGACACTGCCAAACTCCTTGTCCACGCCCTCATCATCTCCCGCCTGGTCTACTGCAACTCCCTCTTGTCAGGCCTTCCTCAAAACCGCATCGCCCCCCTAAAATCCATCATGAACGCAGCAGCCAGACTCATCTACTCCTCCCACCGCTCTGTCTCCACGACTCCACTACGCAAATCCCTTCATTGGCTTCCAATTCACTTCAGACTCAGCTTCAAGATCCTATGTTTGGCATACAAATCCATACACAAGTCCTGCCCAACCTACATCTCTGACCTGGTCAGCAGACATACACCTGGCCGTCCACTTCGCTCATCCAACGACCTCCTCTTAACCACCCCACGCATCTCGCACTCCCATGCACGACTGCAGGACTTCACTAGAGCTGCTCCCATCCTTTGGAACTCTCTCCCACTGCCTGTCAGGCTCGCTCCCACCTTCAACACCTTCAAAAAAGCACTAAAAACTCACTTCTTCAAGGAGGCCTACATCAACTCAACACAGCCCTAATCCTTTTTGCCAATAACTTCTTGATGCACCCCCTCCTTTGTGTCACCAACCCCTCCCTCTAGATTGTAAGCCTTTGGCAGGGCCCTCTTCCCTTGTGTATCTTACTTGATTGTGTGCACTTTACCCAGAATTTGAAACTGGTAATTTTTACCACTACCACTCCAGTTTATGATCTGGTATGTACTACTATTTGCATTGTGTTGTGTATCTTATTGATATTACCTGTATTTTTGTATCTATGATTTGTTACCTGTATTGTTCTGTCACCCCAGTTATCATTGTCTGTAATCCTATTTATTGTACAGTGCTGCGTAATATGTTGGCGCTATATAAATCTAATAAATAATAATAATCATCAAAATTATAACAAAGGCTTGAAATAGCTCGCTTTGCTTGTAATTGTGCTCAGAACTTGAAGTTATAGTGCTTCTTCATGCAATTCCACCTGGAATACACAGTGTGGTGGAACTAAATATTCCACTAGTTTACCACCATTCTAGAAAACAAATGTGACTGTTCTAGCAGTTCACTGGAATCCCACCTACTCATCTCTAATGAACACCAATGATCTGTCCATGGAGCAAAATAAAATTAGATCCACTTCTTAAACCAATAGTCATTAGACATGTAGACATGTAGATGTCACTGACTAACATAATCCAAAAATGTATACAGTACACAGTTGGAGCTATAAAGTCAATTGAGAAGAGTCCCGTTATCTTCCAGAGGGTTGGGTGTGGATTTAGTTAAGGCGTTCACTTCCTGCACCTTGTGTAACACCACATCTCTCCACAGTTTCAGAATTATACCACAGTCTACCCTGGAAATCAATTTGACAAACAGCCCCTGATGAGTTACATGGAGCTGGATGAAATGTGTTAGTTGTAACCTAGATGTCTGAGATACGGGAGGGTCATGGGTGTGCTACAAAGAAGGTGTTTGAGTGGAGGAAGCTGTCCTCACAAATGCCTGGGATAAGCAGAAGGAAGCCAAACCCCCACTAATACTTTTATTCATGCTACTCCTAAAAGCCGTTTATAAATGTTTTTAATAAGTTTCAGTGGAATAAACTTTTTTAGAATGTACGGAGTGGATTTCTGTGGGGTGTTGCATGGGGCGGAGGAGGTGAGCTCATTCAATTATATCCACATTCCCTCTCCCTGACAGACAATGGGGAGCTTCTCAATTGACTGTGTAGCTCCATAACTGAGTACTACATATGCTGCTGTGGAGAACAGTGTTTTCTCTGAAATTATAAGGCAGTCAAACAATTAGGATTAGTTCTCATATGATTGTTACCCATATTCCGTGGCTGATTGTTGTGCCCACTAAAAAAATACTTTTTTGATAACCCAAAAATGGACGATACCATCTATGGATATAATGATCAAGATAACCAAAATAATATGGGGGGAATAGAAATAGAAATGTTATAGTAAGATTAACAACACGTATTAAGGGGGAGTTTATGTTAAATAAATAACCCTTAAGGTTGCTCTGAGTGTGCCCAGCCTGGCTGCAGCTCTCTTAAGCTGCTCCAGACCTTGTCTCAGATTTCCAATCCACACCTTTAAACCTATTTGTGCTGAAACTGGACCCAAAATACAGAGGAATTCCACCCATCACGACTAAGGCTACAACTAGAACCAACCAGAACAATCGGATTACGTTGGATGGCAGAGATTTAAACTGGATTGAAATCCTACATGAAACCCTCCATTCCTGAACACACCAAGCTTTCTAACAGCTGACCTGAAACAAGACCTTCAACCTCTCTGTGATTACCCTCACTCCAACCTGTGAGTAATCCTTTATCCATTATCCAAGGCAAATGCACCAAGTGACTATTTTCCACATTTATTTTATCATTTATCATCTAACTCTAAAACAAGGAACTTTACTTAAAATAAATCTATGATCCAACTCTGTGTAGGAATGAAAGCATCTTGCACAGATCCCCTTTGATCTCAGCATGATTCCAGAAGTAAAAGCTATCTGAACAAGTCTATTGTCTCTAATGTCAACATACAAATACTCATCAAAGGACCTTTTCTCTGCCTGCCCTCCCAAGGAACAATTACAAATGAACACCTCACTAGCTCTCCTCTTAAAATCCTTTGGGATACTCAGGAAACGCAGAAGGGGGCGGAGAGGTAGTGGATCCAAAAATAAACACCAGGGAAGCAACACCAGGCAAAGGATAACAAGTTTGACAGTGAAGCCTAAAAAACATAGCTGTCCCCAGCAAAGCTCAATCACAGCCACACTCTGCAATGCCAGATCGATAAATAATAAGACTGCAACTATACATGACCTAATAGAGCTCTCTGATTTGACCTTTTTGACAGAGACCTGGCTTGGGAAACATGCAGGCCCAACTCTTGATGAAACGGTGCCGACCAATTATTCAGTCTTGCACTGTGAGAGACAAGTCCGCAAGGGTGGGGGTGTTGCCATATGCTTCAGATCCTCTTTGAACATAAGGCCCCTGGCCATAGGCCCCACTGAAACCTTTGAATGTCTTGCAGCCCAACTGTTAGCAGAAGTAACATCAACATATTGCTCATATACCGCCCCCCAGAAAATGGTCCAGCCTTTCTTAAAGAAATCTCTGACCTCTTATCCTGCCTTACAGTGGAACACCCTAGATGGATCATTCTGGGAGATTTTAATGCATGGGTGGATGATCACGCCTCACGCCTTGGAAGTGAACTACTTCTCATAATGAGTGAACTGGGTTACTCTCAGGCTGTCTACCTCCCCACCCACAAGAAAGGGCACACCCTGGATCTTATATTTCATTGTGGACTTTTAATATCACACATGGATATAAACCCAGTGGTATGGTCAGACCACCACACCATCCACTTCTCTCTGACAGCACCAGCGATAAAACATAGAGGTAAAGAACTCATAAAATACCGTTCTCTGAAAGATGTCTCACCCTAGCACGTTCAGAATATCCTCAACTTCGACGCATTAACCAATCATTGCGCAGACCCAGACTCCATGGTCCTGATGTACAACCATGCAGTGTCATCTGCCTATGACGCCCTTGCTCCAGTTCGCATTAAACGGTCTACACCACTTCACCATGCACGGTGGTTTGACAGCTCATTAAAGGACCTAAAGAAAGAAGTGTGCAGACTAGAAAGGAAGTGGCGAAAATCTCAGAATTCAAAAGATAAACACACCCTTGTCTCTCACCTGGAAAGCTACCAAAATGCGATCACCAAGAAAAAATCCTCCTACCTATCACAGGAGATCGCAAAGGCCGCCAACAGACCAGCCCAACTATTCTGCACAGTTGATAGACTATGTAACCCATCCTGCCTAAAGCCTACTATAACTCTCTCAAAGGAGCTATGTGAGAAATTTGCTTGCTACTTTGCTGACAAAGTATCCTTTATTTGGTCTCTCATTCAGTCCACAGCACCCAAGACTCATGCAACTCATGGAAATAGCTGCAAAAACAACCTAACACCCTGGTCTGACTTCAAAAATATTAGTGAGGAAGAGATCTCAGACATCCTCCGCCGCCTCCGCCAGACAACCTGCGACCTGGACCCTGGGCCAACTAAACATATGCTGAAATGTCCTGACCTGCTTGGTCCAGCATTTCACAAAATAGTAAATTGCTCTCTGCAAGCAGGGAGGTTTCCTACCTCTTTAAAAGAAGGAATCATCAAGCCCCTTCTTAAAAAACCTTCCATGGATCCATATGCAATGAGCAGCTACAGACCTGTCTCCAACCTCCCCTTCTTAGGTAAAGTTATTGAAAAGGCTGTCTATCTGCTACTTGAAACCAGGCTGTCAGTAAACAACATCCTGGACCCTCTACAATCTGGCTTTAAGAAACACCACAGCTGTGAAACAGCCCTCATGCAAGTCTGCAACGATCTGCTCATGGCAAGGGACAGAGGGGAATGTTCTATCCTAATCCTGCTGGATCTCTCAGCGGCTTTTGATACAGTTGACCATGAAATCCTGCTTAACAGACTGCAGGAGTACTGTGGCATCAGTGGATCAGTCCTCCAGTGGTTCAGATCATTCCTTAATGACAGAACACAGAGAGTATCCCTAGGACCTATAATGTCCAAACCTGCACCTCTACAATTTGGAGTGCCACAAGGATCAATCCTATCCCCTCTGCTGTTTGCAATCTACATGTTGCCACTCGGTACACTTATCCAACGACATGGCCTGACGTACCACTGCTACGTCGATGACACACAGCTATACCTGTCCTTCAAACCTGGTGGAACAGACCCTACTCCAAAAATAAACTCTTTCTTAGCTGAGTTACAGGCATGGATGAATGATAACTGGTTGAAACTGAATGCTGACAAAACTGAGGTCCGCTTTGTCCAAAGCCAGTGCTCGCCATCAAAACAACTCTATCCTAAAGCAACACCAATCAGGATTGGGAATTCAGACATAAACAGCTCCAACCTTGTGCTCAGCCTTGGCGTACTAATCGATGGGGATTTAAGTTTCAGAAACCAAATTTCATCTGTAGTTAAATCTTCCTACTTTCATCTGAAGAACATTGCAAAGATTAAACATCTGATTCCCCCAGAGGATCTTCCGACCCTAGTTCACGCCTTCATCACATCACGGCTGGATTACTGCAATGCCCTTTATGCTGGCCTCCCCAAAAAGGACCTGCGTCGCCTGCAATTAGTGCAGAATGCTGCTGCCAGATTGCTAACAAACCAGCCTCGCCACTGTCACATTACACCGATCCTTCGCTCACTGCACTGGCTACCAGTAAAATGGAGAATACTCTTCAAGATTGGACTGCTGACATTCAAATGCCTACACAATCTGGGCCCTGGATACATGAAGGACTTGCTGAAGCTGCACCACACCTCTCACAACCTCAGATCAGCAAGTTCTATAAACTTGGTCACTCCCAGAGTGCACCTCAAAAAATCTGAAGATAGAGCCTTCTGTCATGCTGCCCCTACTCTTTGGAACTCCCTGCCACACCCAGTAAAGACAGAACCATCCCTGGAGCTATTCAAATCCAGACTGAAAAGCCACCTGTTTAGCCTGGCATTTCCAGACTTATAAAATTCTTCCTGTGTACCACGATGGTCTGAGCCATGCTTATGCGCTTTGAGTCCTATGGGAGAAAAGCGCTCTACAAATGTTATTTGTTGTTGTTAAGCCGCATATACACGCGTAGATGTGGCCGCGATGTTCCTTATCAATCGAGCTGCTGATGCGGCTCGATTGATAAGATCCAACAGGACGGATCTTGCTTCCGCCGATTCCCTGCTCGCTCCCCGCGAGGGGACAGTGGCAGGGAATCGAGTGGAAGATAAGCGGTGCCGGCGGGGACGAGCGGGGAATCGAATCCGGCGCACGCGCGGCGAGCGGGGACGCGGCGGGCACGTGCGGGGACGCGGAAGAGGCGATCCGGCGGCTAATCGAGCCACATGTAGATGAGGCTTTAGCCATAATAAACATACAAAATAACCTTCCCAATTAGGTCACATGATAGTAAGGCAAAAACAGTCTTTTAGAAAATGTAACTGTGATTTTAGCTTAAATAAAAAAGGGAACATTATTTTATTTTATATATATATATATATATATATATATATATATATATATATATATATATATATATATATATATATATATATATATACACACCATTTGGGTGAGAAATAAAAAAAAAAAGAGGTGAAATAAAAGAATATTATGAACAGATGAGGTTACATTCCTCAAACTCTGAGCATCAGCATTGCAAAGACTTCAAGGTTTGATTCCACTGAAGGTCAAATACAATACGTGAAATAAGAGAAAAGAGTCAATATGAGTTTTATTTTGCACTGATGCTGTAAATACAAAACATCTGTGTAAACCAAAAGTGCTTCTTTACTGTATCAGTGCAAAATAGAACTCATATTGACTGCTTTCTTTTATTTCATAGCATACATATTGTTTTTTGACCTTCATTGGAAACAAACCTTTATTATTATTATTATTATTATTTATTGAATTTATAAAGCGCCAACATATTACGCAGCGCTGGACAATAAATATATACAATGATACAAGGATGACAGACATCGGGTTATACAACATAGAGCAAAGTTATACATGCCAATTGTACAAAATACATGATCATGCGATATGGGCTGGTTAGGTAGGCCCAGTAATACAAGTACAGGCTGTCATAGGACAGGAGTACATGATCCTGTAGATTACACTAGGGAATGGAGGACCCTGCCAGAGGCTTACAATCTAAAGGGTGGGGTGGAAACACTAAGTGGGGCTGTTAAATATTCAGTCGAGAGTTACTGCGTGGTAGGAGGTGGGTAGGCCATCATAAAGAGGTGGGTTTTGAGGGCTTGCTTGAATGAGTTGAAAGAGGGAGCAAGTCTGATGGGTGGTGGAAGGGCGTTCCAGAGGGTGGAGGCAGCTCTTGAGAAATCCTGCAGGCGGGCATGGGAGTGTGAAATGCGTAGGGCGGTGAGGCGCAGGTAGTTGGAGGATCGGAGGGGGCGACTTGGTGTATACCTGTGAACAAGCTCCGAGATGTAGGTAGGGCAGGTTTTGTGCACAGATTTATACGCCAGGCAAGACTGATGCTCAAAGAGAAAAAAGTGATCACATGTATTTATCATTTTTTTCTCATCCAAATTGTATTCTTTCAAATATATACTAGACCCACTGCTTAATAGAGGCATGTAGCAATCATTTTTTTAAGGCTATTTACATCTTTTTATTGTATGGCATTACATGTTGTAATAGTCTGATATGTTTTGTATCTCTATCCTTATTACTGATAAGGGTTATTTAATTTACATATATTTCATTTCTGAATTCTGTAGCATATCTGACTGTCCCATATTATGATGTGTTATCTTGTTCATGATATTTATGGAGCTGGTCATCCAGTCTTGAATTATATTGTACATGTGATTGGCATACAAATGCACTGTTAAAAAGTGGATTGACTTCATTTCTGCTTCATGGGTGAAACACTGGTACTCAGTACATGTTCTCCACCTGCTCTCCAGCAGTTCCTATACAGAGCATTATATTATTTCCGGGTTTCAGAGTGATGCAAATTCTGCCCATTTTGACCTATATATGTCTGGCCATGTGTGACAATCCAGCCCCGCGATCCCGTCCAATCTGCTCCCGTTAGCGTATGCAGGAAGTACGGTGAGCAGACGGGCAGCAAAGACCGGCTTCTGGATCGTCAGAGGAAAGAAGGTTAATGCGATAGAGCATGCCAATCCTGTCTAATCTGCTCCCGTTAGCATACGAAGGAAGGTGAACAGACTGACAAAGATTGATCGCGCAGCTGGCGACAATATGTAATGGGACAGTCCCTCACCAATCTTGTATTACTAGGCCTCTGTTGCCATGCAGGTCTTATGTACTAGAGACTTCTGGAGGCAAATTCACTGTGTGCGTAGTAAACGGTTAAGATTGGGTGGAGGTGCCCATACATGTACAATCCCGATTGTATATACAATCGGTCAACTAAAAATATCGATTTTGCGCTGGAAATCGAGTAAATTCACTGCCACCACTCTCTTGTGTTCTGTAAGGAGGAGAGAGACTCCCGCTATCATAATACGGTAGCCAGTCCAATCACGTTCGACATGCTCCAGTCACCGTTCGGGGAATAGTCACTTCCGACGGCTTAAAGACTGTGAGCAATGTGACGTTTAAAGAAAGGTTACTGGGTCCGTATATGATGCAATCTCGATTGTGTCCAATTGAGAACTAAATGTATCGATTTTGTATAGGAAATCGGGTACTAGCTAATCCTAGAAGGAAGAAACGGTTATTTACAACCTAGCAAGCAAATCAACAATTTATAAGCAAATAATAAAACAATGCGGTAGTATGACTGACTCTTCAGAGGGCAGATTCGTTATAGCAGCAATCAGATGACCAGAACAGACACAAGACGGAACAATAAAATTGTTAGTTTTATTCTAAAACTACATACACACAGCTTAATTCAGCCCACAGGTTTATATACCCTTTCCGGCAGAACAGATTGGTTTGACAGAAAGAGAATAGAGATGAAAAGAAACAGAATGTCTTAATATACAGTTCAAATACTGTTATTGGTAGTCCATGCGGCAATCGCAAGTCTTTGGAGGAAGTACAAAATGGCGATTTGGGACGTGTCCTTGCGGGCTGGTCGATTGATGTTACTCGACGTCAGATTAAGGGTGAAGGACCCTGGGAATCCTGGGCCCAGTTAAGTTATACCCCTCACTTCAGCAAGGAGGAGTTAGGGGCGGGAATCACACACCTCTTCGGAACATAAGATGTGCCAGCCCCTTCTCACAGACACAGGAATATACCTGAATCATGATAGGTGTGCTACTCTTCAAACCATACAGGTTATGTAAAATCTAACAACATTTTTAGGTCGATCAAAATTTAACGATAACAATGATATCAAACTTGAGGGGTTTAGAGTGAGCGGTGACCCCAAAATGCATATCTCTGGTTTAGCAGGGCTTACCGTTAATTCTGAAACATCCAATTGTGTGGTTTGTTCCGAATTTTATAATAAGCGGATTCTAAAGGTCGTTGCCCATTTGGAAAGTCATATTTATGACAAAAGATGGACTTCATATTTGTGAGTTCACAGAAAGGTTTTCCTAGAGTCAGAAGTCTTTGAAGCTCGGGCAGCAGGCCTTTGTGTCAGATCTCCTGCTGAGATCGGGGCCGATCAGTCTGGAGAAGATGCTGTTTATGAGCTTCTGTCAGCTGATATATACCCTTCATCTTATGGATGAGCTTATAAACTCTCTAGGGGGTCCCATGAGGCCAGGAAACCCCCTGTCACATGTAGGTGAGAGATCAGTGTTTGTTAGCAGCCAGAGAGTAAGAAAAAAAATGTTGATCTAAACCCAAAAAATGTAATTTTGGTGGTTTTGCAGAGAAACTTGCGTTTGTGACTCTGTGACGCATTCGATATGTTACACCATGTAAGTAAAATTGCTCTTATAAAACAGCATTTGCCCCAGAGCAGGGTCAGTGCTTCCATAAAGGCAAGGAGGGCAATTGCCCTGGCCTGGGCCCCCGATTGTTGCTAGGGCCTTCACACTGCCAGACCCCGATCTCCTCTTTAACTCTGATTTGCTCCCCAGGCCCCTGCACTATAGGGGCTGAGTTTGCTGGAGGTCCCCCAGGTTACCTTCAGGTGTTTAACCGACCCTGCCCCAGAGGAAGTAAACAGCAGGTCTGCAATACATCAAACATTTTAAGCATCTGAAACCAGCCACTGGTGTTGGCAGAGGCCGAAGACATTCAAAGAGGTCCTAGTTGTAAAAATAAATTAGGCAGGCCACAGAGCACAGGCGGAATGCACTAGGAGGTTATCATCATCATCATCATCAACTTGGCAGGCCATAGAGCTCGGGAAACAAGGAACTGGAAACATTTAATTTAGAAATTATACAGCTTCTGGGTAGAAGCAAAAGTTTTTTTTTTTTACTAAAATTAGGCATGTTCAGAGCAGAGGCAGAACGCCCTTTTATTGATCTTTATTATTAGTAGGATGCAAAAATCCTCCACAATTCAGCCCTGGTTTATTTTTATAAAAGGCAGCTGATCTATATTGGCTGATGAAAGGCTGATGTGCCCATTGGTCATGATCACAATCCCCCCCAATTTTTGGAAGTCTCTATTTCACTAACTCACTTTTAGCAAGGCAGTGAAGCACCTCTAAAGTACAGTCTGCAAGCTCTGAGCCTCTGAACTGGCCAGTCTTAAACACACAGAAGTCTAGTGGATCTTTTTTTGGAAGATCTGCAGCTGATGTATTCATTAACCATTATTGAGAACTTGAAGCATTGTCTGTGAGTCATACTTGGTGCTGGGCCTGATCCATATGGACTGCAATAAGTTTTCAATGCTTTGGTTATATGTCCCCTGCTGATTGCTGTACTGCTACTGCTGCTTTGTGATTGACTGCCACGGATCATGGAGCTCTCAGAGTTACCCCAGTTGCTGTAGGGAAACAATCTGCATATGTGCCTTTCTATCACCTCCCTGTGTGGATGTTTCAGCAGAGCATCTAGTGTGTGCAGTGGCCCCCGATCCCTGTCAAGGCGTCAAAGAGCACTCCCCGCACTGGTGAGGACATTGATTCTGCCCTGTCTGCCCCACTGATTCTGCCCTGTCAGTGACATTCTTTGTGTGCCTCTCTGTCCTCCCCGTCCCTGCATAGCAACAGAGCATGATACTAGACTGGAGGCTAGTGGCATGTCCTTACAGCCTCTGCCCCACACTGTTTGAGGAATCAAGTCCTGATCCCTGCCAGGCATCATGCCTCCTACCAGTGGTGTACCTAGGGTGTTTGGCACCTGGTGCTGATTATCCACAGACACCCCCCCCCCCCCCAATCAGGGAGATGACTTGCCGAAAAATAAGGCTATGATGTGCGGCCGTGCCGACAAATGGGTGTGGTCATGGACCAAAATGAATGTGGGTGTGGTCACAGGTGGAGACAAATTTACATGAACTTAGCAATGGTGGGACATTAGATTAGGACAGTGGTGGCGAACCTTTTGGAGGCCGAGTGCCCAAACTGCATCCCAAAAGTCACTTATCTATCGCAAAGTGCCAACACTTTGCGATAGATAAGTGACTTTTGGGATGCAATTTAACCCCCTTGCTGGTCCAATTCTTGCGGCAAGGGGGCAGCGCAGCACTTTTTATTTATTTATTTATTTTTAAATCATGTAGCTAGCCTAGCCTAGCTACATGATAGCCGCTGAGCAGCGGCATCCCCCCCACCCCACCTCCGTCAATCAGAGTAAGCTCCTGCTGGGCTTTCCCGGTCGCCATGGCGACGGGGCGGGATGACGTCACCGACGTCATGGACGTCGGGACGTCAGGGGGAATCCCGATCCACCCCTCAGCGCTGCCTGGCACTGATTGGCCAGGCGGCGCAGGGGTCTGGGGGGGCGGCTCGGCGCGGCGGGTAGCAGCGAATCAGCGGGTAACGGCAGCGATCACGTACCACATGCAGATGGCAAAGTGCTAGCTGCGTGTAGGTAAAAAAAAATTGTGAAAATCGGCCCATTAGGGCCAAAGCAATCCTCCTGCGCGATAACCGGCAAGACGGTTAAACAAAATATTAAGCATTTTAACTCATACATGAACATTATGGAAAATCCAAGTTGAAAATAAACTGTGAAGATAAACAACTCATCCATCCTACTCCTGAAAAATTTATTTTTCTGTTTTAAAAAGCTAAAAAAAAGGTTTAATGCTATTGTCTCATATGATGATGATTCAGCTTTTCCTATAGTCTCGCAGTTAGCAATGATGAGGCCCCCAACAAGACAAATTCAGCAATCTTGAGGCACCCAAAAAATCATGAGGCCCCCAACAAGACAAATTCAGCAATCATGAGGCCACCAACAAGACAAATTCAGCAATCTTGAGGCTCCCAACAAATCATGAGGCCCCCAACAAGACAAATTCAGCAATCATGAGGCCCCCAACAAGACAAATTCAGCAATCATGAGGCCAACAACAAGACAAATTCAGCAATCATGAGGCCACCAACAAGACAAATTCATCAATCATGAGGCCCCCCAACAAGACAAATCCAGCAATCATGAGGCCACCAACAAGACAAATTCAGCAATCATGAGACCCCCAACTAGACAAATTCAGCAATCATGAGGCCACCAACAAGACAAATTCAGCAATCATGAGCCCTCCCCCCCCCAACAAGACAAATTTAGCAATCATGAGGCCCCCCAACAAGATGAATTCAGCAATCATGAGGCCACCAACAAGACAAATTCAGCAATCATGAGGCCACCAACAAGACAAATTCAGCAGTCATGAGGCACATAAATACAGTTAGACAGCATTTCACATAAATGGGCAGAATGCCCCCTTAATATGGTAGACACCTCTCACCTTGCTTCTGAATTCTCCTCTACTGGCTGCTTTGCCTTGCTGGCAATACTGTTTTTGGCTGGATTGGGGATGATGTGTGGGCTGAAAGGCCTGGCAGTGATGCTGTGGCCTGGCTGGCGGTGATGCTGTGGCCTGACTGGCGGTGATGCTGTGGGGTGGCTGGCGGTGATGCTGTGGCGTGGCTGGGCTGGAGGTGAGGCTGGGCTGTGCTTGGCTGGTTAAAGTAAATGCTGGCCTGACTGGTGGTGATGATGTGGCCTTTTTGCCAGTGATTCTGAGCTGGTTGGCTGGTGGTGATGTTGGGCTGGCTGGCCTGGATAGTTTAGGTAGTGAGAACAACTCACCTCACTTCTGCATTCCAGTCGCTGGAACGCTGCGTCGCCATCACGTGCCACTTCTCCATCTTCAATGCCGCCCACTGTGCTTCCTTATGAGCGGAAGCACAGTGACGTCATTTACGGCAGAGAACGCAGAAGTGAGGTGAGTTGTTCTCCTCCTGCCTGCCCGCCCTGCCTGTTTGCTGCATTTTGGAGGTAACGAGCGCTGAAGGAGGGGACCCAGGTGAGGGAGGGGGGGGATATTTCCCCCCTCCCCGCCGCTGCCCATCACCCCTCCTTCTAGCGCTGCTCCCATGGTCCTGCTCTTCCTACCAGGGGGGTCGTGGCGATGCCCCCCTGACTGTCAAGCACCTGGTGCGCCACGCCCCCCTGCGCCCTATGGTAGGAACACCACTGCCTTCTACATATGTACAATGTGTAGATGTACTTTAATGACACCTGAACTGAGAGCGATATGGTGGCTGCCATATTTATTTCCTTTTAAACAATACCAGTTGCCTGGCTGTTCTGCTGATCGGGTGGGCAGGCGGGGTTTAAAGACATACCAGGAAGCGGTGAGCAGTGCATGGAAGAGGAGTGAGGCGGTGGCTTGTGAGAGACGCTAACTAACAGGGGAGAGCCTGAAAAACTGTAAGCCTTGTAAAAACTTCTGAAATAAGTGAGTGCATTTTAATGAATAAAGATTAGTAGTGTTTGACGGTATTACATTATGGAGATTTCTTGCATTTGAGGTGTCTGCAATAGCATCTTGGTTGCACTGAGATCGGAGGAAGTAGGATTACTGATGTGGAGGTGTAGTGGTATAAAGTGCATCAAATCAGTCTAACAATGGTCAACATTTTCCGGTGAGTTTGTTCCCCGAAGGGTGCCCTGGTGGTGGTTCTGACAACCTCATGATGTTGATTTTAAAGTGGAATATGCTGGTTGAAGTGACATATGCAAAGGAGTTATATGTGGACACTTCTATGTGATTGAGAGCTAGAAACAAATAAGACATGAGGCTAATCTAGTCAGACTTCAGTCAGATACACCTTATCTGCATGCTTGGACGAGAGGGCCATTGATTCTTTCTTTGCCCACAACCACCATGAGCCTAGAGCCACCCCTGCATTATGGGACCAAAGTTTGCCACTGGCAAACATCTGCAGTAGTACACAATCACGCAAAACCCACACAAATGTGCGTTCACGTTATTGAAATCTCACCGCTGCTTATCACTATTCCGGAGCATCAGAGCAGCTGTGTAGGGGGATTAGGGGGACAGATTTGGGCACTTAACTAGCTGTATATAAAAAAGCAGTTAACACGTTTTAGTGCTTACCAGCTAGCTGTATATGATAATAAGCGTAATACTTTCTAATGAATACACAACGGATGATAAGCTTGTAAGCTTGCCTGAAGTTCATCTTCAGCCATCCGTTTTATAGTGGCACCCAGATTTAAAAGGATCAATAAGTTATTTTCACGTGTATTGTAGCTAAAATCTTAATTTTCTGTAGGGATTGTGGGATCAATATATTAGTCTTCAAGCAGAACTATTGCTACTTATGCAATTTTAATTTTCTGAAGAGATTATGTGATCGATGCATTAGTCTTAAGCGCAGAACTTAAATCACTTTAATGTTTATTTTAGATATACATTGCAAAAGAGGTTGTATAAACACTCCTAGCAGTTTGTGTTGATTTTTTTTTATGTGCTTCTTGCGAGCTGGCGCTGTTCTTCGTCCATACACACTTTTCGTGTGGTTGCCGGTGTAATGGGGGCGCTTGTGTGACATCACATACGTGCCCGAGTTACTCTGGCAACCACGTGGGGCACATATATGGACAAAGAACAGTGACCGGAGCCAGCCTGGAGGTAGCGGCGGCTGCGGACAGGTAATGTATAGTGGGGTTACATTATACATGAGGAGGACAGCGTTGGGTAGGCAAGGCGGTGGATGTGGCATCACAAGGCCAATTCCAGATCAATTTCAGCATGAAGTTGATCGGGTATCGGCCTGCGGTGTATGGTCATCTGACAGATCACTCTCTGATCATGTTACCATTCATTGATATCCGGGCTACCAGGGGCGGCACGGGGGCGCGTGGGCGCGCCCGTGATCACCCGTGGGAACATGCCGAAGCGCACAACAGCAGCACTGCAGCGGCATGGACATGAGGATCATGCTCAGGCGGCATAAATGGTTAATAAGTATTTTATTGTCAACTTTAATTTCAAAGTAAAGATTTTACTTTTATTTATTTCATCTAAATATGCAAGGATTCCAAAGGGACCTATTTTACTTATTTACTATGGAAAGGACAGACAACAGGAGGTACTTTTATTATTAAAGGGGGCTTCCAGATTCCACCATAAGCACCCCCAGGAACTACTGCCACATGTGTCAGGTGGTAATCACCATCTTCTGAGCATAAGTGCCTTGTCCTTGACAGTCTGTGTTAAAAAGACTTAAACAAGCTAAGTAAACTAAAATAATGTTTGCCATTAGTCTTTAAGATATATAGAACTATACTGAGGAAATTGCCTTTTCTGAAATAATACTACATTTCAGTTTAATAGCTGTGAATCTGAACAAAGTAATCCTGGTGAAATATTCAAGTTTCCAGTAATCTGTATGTCACCTTACCTAGTCACTGTTGTGTCAGTTTTCAGGTTACCCTACCAGCAGGGCCAGGCCGAGGCAAGAGAGGCTCCAGCCTCAGGGCACAGTGTAGGAGGGACCGCACAACTCATTCAGCTATCATTCCCCTTTTGTGTTTGAAGCAAATAGAAATAAATAAGGGGGATACATGGCAATGACTGCAAATCAGATAACTAGAGATTAAGGTGTGTGTGTGTGTGTGTGTGTGTGTGTGTGTAAGTGGAGGGGGGGGGGGCTTTGGGTTGGGTGCCAGGGGTACCTCTTTGTCTAATAGCAATCAGTGTGTGATGGCTGGGGTGGGAGGGATGGAAGACATACTTTGGTGTCTCAGCCTTGGGTGCTGGAGGACCTTGTCCCGGCTCTGCCATTCAGTCAGGGCTGGCTCTAGCGTGGCGCGAGAGGGAGCAGGGCACCCTCAAATAAAGGTCTTACCCCCTCAATCGGGTCGAGTGGCAGGGAGGGGCGGCGGGGGACAGTGTAACAGCGGGCAGGGGACGTGCCCACCTTCCCCCACCAGACTGAGGGACCCCTGTGGTGAACTGGCCGTGGGGTCTAATAAACGCAGCACCAGTTAACTCCCGCAGTCCGCAGCTCACCGCTCCAGCCTGCATAATCTTCCGGCAGGCAGGCCTACGGGAAGATGGCGCCCTATTTGTGTCTCCAGTACAGAGCTTTGGGCCCCATCTTCCCACAGCCCTGCTATCTGCCTGTCAGCATGGGACTTTCGCGGGCTGGCTGCGCCGCTACAGGAAGATCATCTGGGGAAGCTGCACCTAGGGGGAGGAGTCTTCTGCAGGTGAGTAAATGCTTTTTTTGGGGGTTTTTTTACAGGTGTTCATTAGTTTTTGGTGAAACGCTGCCCACATTATGATTTTTTTCTTGTGAAACATTGCTGCAGTACGATTATTTTGTGGTTAAACGCTGGCCACATTATGATTATTTTATAGTAAAATTCTGGCCACATTACAATTATTTTATGGTGAAACACTGGCCACATTATGATTATTTTATGGTGAAACGCTTGCCACATTACGATTATTTTATGGTGAAACTCTCGTCACACTACAATTATTTGCTGGTGAAACGCTGCCCACATTATGATTATTTTCTAGTGAAATATTGCCGCATTACGATTTTTTTCTGGTGAAATGCTGCTGCATTACAATTATTTTCTGGTGCAAGATTGCCACTTTACGATTATTTGATGGTGAATCATTGCTACTTTATGATTATTTTATGGTGAAACATTGCTATATTACAATTATTTTATGGTGAAACATTGACACATTATGATTATTTTATGGTGCTGCACTGCTTGCATTTAATGTGTCAGAGGTAATAGTTCTTGCATTTTATGTGTTGGAGGTAATAATTCTTGCATTTCATGTGTCGGAGATAACGGTTGTTGCATTTTATGTGTAGGAGGTAATGGTTATTGCATTTCATGTGTTGGAAGTAATGGTTCTTGCATTGCCGCCTCACTGTTATGCATTACATTACAATTAGCCCCGCTCACATGACCACACCCATTTTTTGCCGCACCCACACTAGCATTACTGAAAGAAATGTCCTCGAACATAATGCCCCCTTCACATTTCTGACTGCCCCTTCATATGTGCCTTTCTAGTACTGTCCTTGCTACCTGTCCTGATTTTGTCAGTCTTCTGCCTCTGTCTTTGCTTGTCATGTGCCTTTACATGCCATGCCAGTCTAGTCAGCTTTTAGTTTTGGCCCCACACTTTATTAATCTTTAGTAAGACAAAACATCCACTGCACAGCTGACAACCATGACATCAAATACCCCCTCAGGTCTAGCCACAAACATAAAGATTTAGGGGCTTCTTTTTTTGTTCAAGTGAACGGTATATATATTTTTTTATTTTAATTATTTATATAATTAGCTGATGTGCCCAGTTAGTTTATGTGTGATTATGGACAGTTCCATGTATATTTTTCAGTATATTTTTCTAATAATTTTATATTTCTTATTCTGCTTTGCTGTGTAATGCTGGGAATACACGGAGCTTTTTGGCAGATAGATGGCTCGATAAATATTTTCTGGCAGGTCTGATCTGATTTTGATCATTTTCTGATCGATTTTCAGACCACTCTATACAAATCGATCAGAAAAACGATGGAAAATCATATAGGACCTCTCAGAAATGATCTATCGAGCCATCTATCTGCCGAAAAAACTTATTGTGAATTCCCAGCATTACATAATATATTGTTTCATGTCAGACTAACTAAATTAATTGCATATTTTAATCAGTTTGAGTCTAAAGACACACTATGGAATGCAACTGAAAAGTAATTTCATTGTGTATTAATAAAGAAGGCAAGGTTGCTCTGCAGCTAATTACTTATTCTTCAAATTATGTTTAGTTCAGTTCCTTTAGAAATACACAAAATCATAACATTTGAACTGCATTTTTTAAAAAAAACGTTATGATGTTAAATTGCAAAAAAAAAAAAAAGTTTTCTTTAAAGTTTAAACTCATCAAACTTCTTAAAGCTCGGCCCCAGATAAATATAAAAGCAATGAACAGCATTTTTAAACAGACTGCTAAGTCTAAAATAAGCATTGTATGTTTTTTCTTCTCATAAAAAGTTATAATACCTTGCCGGATCTTTTTATCCACGTGCACTGGCTTCTGGCCACACCCCCTTGCAACAAAACGCCATGATGTTCTCTGTATCCGAGTGCCACGGAAGCGCCACAGCAAAAAACTCATTGTCTATTCCTTTGCCAGCATGCTTCTTTGCTGAATACTCTGCAGCCAAATACGACCAGTGGTGATGGGAACATTAAAATGGTGGTGATGGGACCACCATAGAAGTGGTGGTCACAGTAATTGGGCCAGTGGTAGCAGGGCAACCGGAGTGATGGTGGTGATTGGAAGGGGTAAGGTCTCTCCTCCCTCTTCTCCAGCCCTATTCCACTCTGTCAGTCTCTTCACTATCTGCAAGTTACATACAGGATACAATAAATTCTTGATGCTTGCCTACAAAGCAACTTACAACGTAGCTCCTTCTTTTTTAAATAAACGTATTTTCAGATACCACCCTACACGCAATCTCCGCTCTACCAACTATATTCTCCTGTCTAAGTCCTGCTCTGGAAATTTGGGCACAGCCGACGCCAACATAGGCCATAATATTAATTCAGGCTTTAGCGGCACTCAGTTAGTAATATGGACCCATCAAAACGGATGGAGCTTAAATTACGATAAAAACAGTGTAATTCAACCGCCAGCAATAGCTGGAAGCTGAATTACGTCTTAGCCCTGTGTCAATGGCAGCCTGGAGGGGGACTGGTGACCCCGCTTTTGGCTTTACAAGTATGCCTCCTGTCTTCTTCCTTAATTACATGTATGCCTCCTATCTTCATCTCTGGCCACCTCTTCTCACTCTAGCTTATAAGACGTCTCTCGATCCTCCCCACTCCTCTGGAAAAACCTCCCCCAACAGATCCACCCTCACCCACACTTTAGATGCTTGAAAACTTACCTCTTCAGGCAAAACATACTCTTACACTTAGGACACCCTGGCAACTGACCACCATTTTACCATCTCATACTCAGCTTCCCTTATTGCTGTAGACTGTAAGTCCAACTGGCCAATGGTCTCCCCCCTTTGCTGTGCAATGTGCATAAAAATCTTCTACCATTATGTAAAAATCTGTAATTTATTTGTTCACTGCATCAGCTGTAATCCACTATTGTCTTGTACTGTTAACTGTTTTATTGTGTATGTTGTATTGTTATACTTTTTACTCTGTTGTGCAGCAGAAGATGCTGGCACTATATACTGTACATCATTATTACTAATAATAACTTTTAATGGGTGCCTCCTTCTCCTGTTGTAAAAAGGATAGGGGCTGTACTATGGCTAACTTCCTAACACTTCTTGCCTATCTGTAGAAATTCTCCTCTGCGTCTAACGCCATCAGAATGAAGAGCAAAGAATAAGTATTCAGGACATGTGTATGACACCACTCTGCATCTACTACCTTTATGATTGTTCCAAGTCTGTGACTAACAAAGTCCCAAAGCCAAAAGATCAGCATGATAGCCTGACAAGTAGAATGAATATGGCAGCCTCCATATTAGTCTCTCTTCAAAAATCCATCATTAGTGGAACCAAATAGATTTTAGCATGGTAAGCAATTCTGTCTCCCCCTTGTCACACATCAGCGAGTCTAAAAGAGTTTTCTAAAACTACTTTGCAGTGTCAAAACTTCACCTTACATGATGCATTGGTACTGAAAAGGTTGCCAAATTACCCGTCATTCCTATACACTCAGGACAGCTAATACGATTAAAGAACAGTGGTCATTTTTTTACACATGCAAATTATATTAAAACCATATAAAAGCATCATTTAATATATCCTAATTTGGTGTCAATATTCTCACTGCAGTCTTGGCATGGCTGCAGTGACTGTGATGCATTTAAAAGTCTGATTTTAAGACCCCAGCTAGATTGTGCTTTAGTCAGTCAGGCCTATTGAGAATACAAAAAGACAGAAATGCAAATGAGAGAAAAGTGTGCTAAGCGCACAGAGAAAATAACCTCATATAACGGATTATAATGAATAGCAAGAAAAATAAAAAAGAAATAACCCAATTATAACCAGGACTACTGAATATGTGATTCAACATGACTAGAGTGTTGAGTAGCCAGACATGTTTTCCTCTCACTTGTTGTTGGCAAGTCTGTATAGCCCAAAGAAATTCCTCCCTGTCACAGGTACCCCTGGACTGAACCAGTGTAAAAGATAAATATGAAGAAAATCTGTAAGAACTCCCCCTCCTAAGCCTTCCCCTATCCTCCTAAGCCTCGGTGATCCATCGCTGGAGGCCCCCAAACACCAGGGAGGTAAACATTTACATAGCGTGATCCAGCGCAGTAGCGGCCTTCCGACCAAGCATAGGCAAAAATAGCTGAGCCCAGTTGGGAGTGGGCTCGGCTATTTCCGCTAGAGCCTGCTCGGGAAGCGCTACTGCACTGGTGGTGGAGCTAGGGATGGTAAATATTCCAAGCGTTACTGTGCCTGCATCACAGCCAACATCCTTGTTTCGGTGGAGCCGGCGCCGGATCCCTGAGGCTTAGGAGGAGAGGGAAAGCCTCATTAGGATCCAGAGGCTTCCCCCACCCAAGATAAGTATCTGGATCCTCCAGAAAGAATCCTCCAGAGGCTACCCATTATCGTCTTCTACCAAGCCATTCTAGAACAGGTACCCAAGGAGCGCGGCTGCACTGCACCTGCACAGTAGCACTGACCTGCTTGGAGACTTCCTTCTCTCAAGGTGAGTACCCATTTGGGGCACTTTTCCCTACAGATCTCATGCACCCCCTTATTGAAGCTTTTTTTGAATTATTTATTTTTAAGCTCTTCTTGGCTTCTTTTAGGGTGACACTGGACCCAGAAACCCAGTAGCACTGGCAATTGTTGGGGTATTTAAGAAATGACAAAGGAGTCTTAAAACCCCATCTTACAATCTTTAAAAATCGATTTCTTCTTCCCTTAGTACCTTGAATGCATTACAGTTAAGTAAAATATAGTTTTTACAAAAACATGACCTGTATTGACACAAACTGGACATTTTTTCTACCATCTAAGGGTAATCTTTAAACAAATAGGTACATAAGTATTTAACAACATTCATATTTAACACATAGATTGGCTCCTTTTCAGGCTGTGCCTATTTGACTGTCTCCCACTAATGACATATAAGTGACAAATAACTACTGAATTGAACTGGGCAGTCAAGCTCCAAATCATTGTGATGGAACTGTGCTATATACTAGGCCCATAATTTTTTGACAGTAGCGGGCATTCTGCAAAAGGTGAATGGGTAGCTAATCCTCTTCTCTTGTGCAGAGGATCTTTGACCAATGATATGGACAAGATACTCATTTCCAACTCCAATGACCAGTAGGAGGTGAGTGTAACTACCTTAAAGAGGAACTCCAGCCTAAACAAACATACTGTCATTAAAGTGAACCTTAAGCAGGGGAAAAAAAAAGAGTTTTACTCACCTGGGGCTTCTACCAGCCCCCTGCAGCAGTCCTGTGCCCTCGCAGCCACTCACTAATCCTCTGGTCCTCCGCTGCCAGCTAGTTTCATTTTTGCCGACAGGCCCGACAGGACTGGTCACGCGTAGCTTTTTCTGCATTCTCGATTGTAATTAGCGATATTGTGGGCCGCAAAGATATGCGACAATGCGTATTTTTGTACGTGTTGCGGCCCGCAATAGCGCTAATTACAGTCAGGAATGCTGAAAAAGCTGCGCGTGGACAGTCCTGACGGGCCTGTCGGCAAAAACTGAGCTAGCTGGCAGCGGGGGACCAGAGGATTAGTGAGTGGTTGCGAGGGCACAGGACTGCTGCAGGGGGCTGGTAGCCCCAGGTGAGTAAAACTCTTTTTTTTTCTGGCTTAAGTGTCCCTTTAAGTTACATTAGTTATGTTAATTAAAATAGATAGGTAATATAATCTCTTACCACCACACTGTTTTAAAAGAACAGGCAAATGTTTGATTTCATGATGGCAGCCATCTTTTTGGTTGAAAGTAGGTTACAGGGAGCATGAGACACAATCTCAACTGTCCTGTGTCCTGAGCACCTCTCCCAGTTGCTAGGCAACGTGAATAACAACATAGAGAATCCCATCATGCTCTGCACAGCATCAGGGAAAAAAAGCCCAGGCTTTTTTTTCTTTGATGGGTGGAGCTTAGTTAAAAATGCAGCAAAATATGATGCTTTGGTAAGAAAAACAAAGTTCTGATGCTGTGAAACTGTTAAAAAAACACCAAGCCTTTTTAGTTCTGCTGAATAGATTTTTAGTCCGGAGGTTCACTTTAACATTTGTTGTGGTATACTGTGAAGAAGCGTTATGGTGAAACCTGGAAGCCCCTCATTAATAATAATGCAATCACCATATGTCTGCCCTCTCCAAGGCAAAACAAGTCATTTTTGCCCCCCTACCTATTTGTTATAAAGGATTAAATGTGGAATCTTGATTTCAATAAAACGTATTGAAAAAATAAATGATTAATATATGTATTCTTTTTTATTTTCACCTGTATATTTACTTCTATCTTCACATCTGTATTTTTCTACCTTCTGACCTCTTTTTTTATTTATTATATTTTTTTACAACAAATTAGGCTTTTTGTGGGTGATTTCTTTTAGTAATTACTTTATTTTCTACACATTTTAAAGAGGAAAATAAGTGGGGAAAAAAAGAAGAAAAAAAAACAAAATTTCTCCATTTCATACATCATAGTTTTTAAAGAAACAGTGATATTGTAGAGGAAACCATACATTTTGTTTGCCTTTTCATCCTGGGTATCACAACATGTACATTTTCTTCCTAGTGTTTCTGTTTTCTTATTGTACTGGATAATTGCAAACCCTTAGTTTCAAACATAACAGTAATATACCCTCATGACATACTGTATGTCATGAGGGTATATTACTGTATTCACTGAGGTGCTACACCTGCTATTGCCGAAATTCTGTTTTGTCCCCACGTTTATTGCCTGATGATGCGGGCTGGGCCTGCGAAACGCGTTGCACTGTTTTTGGGGTACCGTATAATAAATGTATTGATTTATATGAAGACAGGATCTCGTGTCTGCTTTTGGGAGGCAAGCCCACCACTTCCTCCAAGCAATTTTTAAAAAATGTTATTGACTTTTATCCTGCTGGCGCCTCTGTTCTACATACAAATACTGTATTAAAGTGTTTTATTTTGGTACAGAGTAACACACTTTAACCATTAATAAATATGTAAATAAATGATTGGCAATAAGTCTGTGCAGTGGGGGGGGCGGGGATTAGTATTGGGATGGTGATAACACTGGGGTAAGGGGTGGAGAATAGGTTATGGTAGGGGAATAGTTACTTAGGGGGTGATTGCTGTGAGGACATGAGGGAGAGAATGGTATTTTATGTTCAAAAGTATTTAGATAGTCATATTGCTATGGCATGGTGATGAAATTTTGTACAGCAGGAGAAATTGGCAGCGCTTCCAGACAGAGGCTGTACCCAAATTAGCTACTTGCAAAGATGTGCAGTGCTCCAGAATATGGACAAAATTACACACCTTGCATTCAAAACAGGTACAGCAAAGGAGGGCTTTAGCGTCAGTATAAATAATATGTGCACAAAGTATTCCCTACTAGACTTCTCCACTACGATGACGGGCCCTCACTGGAAAGACCTACGGCTAGTCTAACAATATAAATATATTTTTTTCTAGTGCTGCTAGTGTTTGATGTCATGGTGTATTTTATTAAGGAGATCATTGCTGGCATAGGGTGGTAAAACTGAGTGTTGGCTATTGTCAACAATACACTGTACTGCAATGTGCTAACAGCTGTGGTGCCAAAGCCAACAGTGTCACAGCTGTCAAAGACAGTTGTACTCGTACATCTCGTGCATCTCATCACATGCTGCTGGAGATTATGCATGTCATCTAGACATAAGAACATTTAGCTGTTCATTGGAAGAAGCACAATCTCAGCTCTCAGGCTAGACAGCAAGATTGAAATTCCCCGTCAGTACAGTGCAGACCAATTTGTTTCATATGTTTCCCAGATATAGTCAGTAGACTCTCTTCAAAGATAAACAAACCCCATGACCTCAATTATGTTAAATTGGTTTAACCAGCAGAGAATGGATTTGAATTTAAATAACTCATTCAAGTCACCAATAAAATGTTTAACTACATGAAATAAAATGGAAACGAAAAGCTGTGTTGTCTGAAGAAGTTGTTGTTTCGCGTATACTAAACATCTGTTACCTGAGAACTCGGTGCAGGCAAATTCAATGATGATTAGTATTGTTCTTCTCAAATTAATGAAGATATACTTAGAATGTGTTTAAGCTTTCAGCAGTATCTCTGTATGGCAAACTGCTATTAGCCACTAAGCTGTGTACTTGTTGTGCCTACACAAATATTTAAAACATGTCAGAAAAGTAATTGCTCTATTCCCAATAGTACTCATTTACCTTTTCCTATTGAGAGAGACATTGAAAAATAACAGATACTTTTGATCCATTGCTATGTGTAACATAACAACCCTCCAACAACAACCTAAAACAAGCACAGACTTTTTTAGAACACTTGCTTTATTGGTCCTTAAAGTGGACCTGAACTCTTGCACAGGGCATAAGGAAAACATAGAGAAATGCACCCTGTATGTATTTAGAGAGTTTAGCCTGTCTAATTTCCCCCTCATCTGTGACTAATCACTAGTGTAATTTGATCTCTCAGCTATGCCAGCTGGCTGCTTAAGCAGAACAACTAATTTGTAAACACAGGATGTTAATCCTATGTCTGCTCCCATGAAAGTAGGAAGTAGACACAATGCAGATGTGTTGCAGGATTTGTATCAGCTGTCACAAATAAATATTTTTTTTCTTTAAAGGTTATTATGCTGTTGCTTATCTTTTAGAGCAGAGAGGTAGTTTTGAAATCAGGTCCGCTTTAAATGGCAGAATGTATGCTGAGCTAATGACCTTTTACCCACCCAAGCATCCCACCCCACTAAAAACGCTGGCACATGAGACTTAGTGGGCTAAGAGTCCCTTCTGCCCCACTCATAGTGGTATACTATACCGCAGGGCTGGCCCTGCACTCACACCTACCAGCAGTCACACACTACATTCATACTGTGGATATTCCGACTGCGTATGAGGGGGAGACAGAGCAAGGGCTGCAGATGTTTGGTTCATGGAAGTCTTCTTTCCTTTCACCAATCTTGGCTCTGCGGGTCCCGATGGTGAGCGCCGGGGGAGGGGGGGGGGCGCAATCACGAACAGTCGCTGTGGGGAGGGGGTTAAAACATCCTGTGGTTGGTTAACAGGGGCCAACAGGACATTTTAAAATGCATATCATTCATTTAAGTAACTATGGGAGAGGGTGGGAGGTAAGGGGTTAACTTTAAATGTAATGGTGGGTCTTTTCATAAACAATGAATGTAGGTGTAATTTTACTATGTGGCCACAAGATGTCCTTGTGCATTGTTTCCTATTAGCGTACTATTAGTACACTAAACAGGAAGTAATGCGTGGACGTGTTACTCGGGTAGTTACAATGACACTCATTGATGCCGGCGATCATTGACACAGAGACTTATTCGTCCCCATTCATTCATCTCCCCTCTAACGAGCGTCGTCGAGTACCCACCAGGGTGCACACGCGGGAGAGAGCAGCGGCCATCCGCAGCCATTGACAAATAGCTATGTCCCTGGGCAGGAACTGAAGTCCTGCGGGATGTAGATATACCATCGCAAACCACATAAGTGGTTAAGGAAAAACTGTAGTTAAAATAACATCATGACTAAAATTGCTTTAAAGACCACTACCACAAAACAGTGTAAAATTTTACATAAAAATACATGAAACCACACATAAATAAAAAGTACATGTCTCCCAGATTAAAATGTGCTTTAAATTACTTTTCTCCTATGTTGTTGTCATTTACAGTAGATGGTTAAAATCTGACAGAACTCCCAGGTTGTGGACTAGCCCATCTCTTCGTGGGGGATTCTCAGGCTTTTTCTTTGTTTTTAAAAGTACTTGGAGAATGGCAGTTGCTCAGTCCATCTGCCAGAATAATGTGCAGACAGGTAGGGGGTGGCCCATATCTTTGAATAGATCCTCTCCAGGGAGTGCTTTTCTAAAGAATAAACAAAATACTGTGAATGCCCCATGAAGAAATGGACTAGTCAAAAACCTGTCAGTCCTCACCGATTTTTACTACCTACTGTAATGCTGGGGATACACGGTACGTTTCTGTACCGTGTATCGACCAGCTGATCTGGCCAGCTGATAATATTCAGCTGGCCCGATCATGCCGCTCGACCCGCGCCCGCTCGATTCCCGCCGGCAGACAATGGCAGGGAATCGAGCGGTGATAAGGAAGCGCCGGCGGGGATGAGTGGCAATCGATCCGCGTGCACGCGTGGACGGGCGGGGATGCGCCAGCATCGAGCCACTGGCTCAATCCGGCGCAATAAACGAGCCGTGTATGCACGGCATAAGTGACAGCGACATAGGAGAAAAGTAATTTATGGCTCATTTTACTCTGGAAGAAATGTACTGCTTATTTGTATGTGTTTACATGTATTTTAAATGTTACAATTTTTAGTCATAGTGGTCCTTTCAAAAAGTATTATTTATTTTATTTTTTTTACAATATTTATTTATAAATTATTTACTTAGAGCTTTCCCGCTGTAAAATCTTTCCTCTCCCTGATTTACATTCTGACATTTATCACAGGTGGTGACATCTTTAGTCCTGTCAGGTGCAGTTCTGTTTGTTTCTGAGAATTCCAAATTATTATTATTATTATTATTGTTATTATTATCTGAATCTTGTCAATGACAATTTTATGGTGTGGGGGCTTATCGGAATGTTGTTGGGATACTGAAGGAAACCAGAGTGCCAAGAAGAACTGCACCCTTCCTCTGTGACTAATCACCACTGTAATCTGATCTCTTAGCTGTGTCAGCTCAGGAATCTCCCCTGCCACAGCAGAGCAGGTCATTTCTACACACAAGATGTTAACCCTATGGGCCTGATTCACAAAGCGGTGCAAACTTTTTCGCGGACTTTTGCACGCGCAATTTCAATTGCGCGCGCAAAAGTCCGCGAAAAAGTTTGCACCGCTTTGTTAATCAGGCCCTATGTCTGCTTCCACCAAAGCAGGAAGTAGACACACTGCAGATTTATTGCAGGATTTGTATCAACTGTAACAAAGAAATCTTTTCCTTTAAAGGTTATTAAGTTGTTGCTTATCTTTTAGAGTAGAGAGGAAGTTCTGAGCTCAGGTCTGCTATAAAGTGTAACGGAGTTGATATGCTTTTCGAGTTATGCAAGCAACACCCTGTATGTACATACGTGTGTATTTGTGAAATATTTATCTATTTGAATGCTGCATTACATCAATACATTGCATAATGTCTTCTGTTATCATTACATGATAGAGCTCCTGAATCGCATTTCAGTTCACATTCACAGGCCAATATTTCATGTGAAATGGGTAGAAGGGAGGCAGACAGCGATAGAAGAGACAGATATCGGCTTGTATGACTTCATCAACTTCAGCAAATAAATGGCAGCGTTGCTGGTTCAGTCTGGACGGATGGCTGCTGTTCTTCAGGCAGGAAATAGTTTAATAGTGGATGAAATATCAAAGGCAAGACATTACTGTTGAAACGTTATGTAATTATATTTGAGAGATTTCCTTTTTTCGCTCTCTCTTTCCATTATGAAATAGACATTGTATTGTGGCATTTTGCTTTCATTACGGGAACAAAAGTAGAGCAGCCATATTTTATGCAAAACGCATGAGCTTGTTGAACAGTTTGAAAACATTAAATTGTGGATGAACTTTTCTTAATATGGAAAGAGCTTAAATTGAATCTTTCTTGTTGAGCATAAAAGCAATATTCTCTAGCATAGGTCTATGTACAGGTCCTTCTCAAAAAATTTGCATATTGTGATAAAGTTCATTATTTTCTGTAATGTACTGATAAACATTAGACTTCCATATATTTTAGATTTATTACACACAATTGAAGTAGTTCAAGCCTTTTATTGTTTTAATATTGATGATTTTGGCATACAGCTCATGAAAACCCCAAATTCCTATCTCAAAAAATTAGCATATTTCATCTGACCAATAAAAGAAAAGTGTTTTTAAAACAAAAAAAATCAACCTTCAAATAATTATGTTCAGTTATGCCCTCAATACTTGGTCGGGAATCCTTTTGCAGAAATGACTGCTTCAATGCGGCGTGGCATGGAGGCAATCAGCCTGTGGCACTGCTCAGGTGTTATGGAGGCCCAGGATGCTTCGATAGCGGCCTTAAGCTCATCCAGAATATTGGGTCTTGCGTCTCTCAACTTTCTCTTCACAATATCTATTCTCTATGGGGTTCAGGTCAGGAGAGTTGGCAGGCCAATTGAGCACAGTAATACCATGGTCAGTAAACCATTTACCAGTGGTTTTGGCACTGTGAGCAGGTGCCAGGTCATGCTGAAAAATGAAATCTTCATCTCCATAAAGCTTTTCAGCAGATGGAAGCATGAAGTGCTCCAAAATCTCCTGATAGCTAGCTGGATTGACCCTTCCCTTGATAAAACACAGTGGACCAACACCAGCAGCTGACATTGCACCCAAGACCACCACTGACTGTGGGTACTTGACACTGGACTTCAGGCATTTTGGCATTTCCCTCTCCCCAGTCTTCCTCCAGAGTCTGGCAGCTTGATTTCCGAATGACATGCAAAAGTTGCTTTCATCCGAAAAAAAGTACTTTGGACCGCTGAGCAACAGTCCAGTGCTGCTTCTCTGTAGCCCAGGTCAGGAGCTTCTGCTGCTGTTTCTGGTTCAAAAGTGGCTTGACCTGGGGAATGCGGCACCTGTAGCCCATTTCCTGCACACGCCTGTACCTGTACACTGTGGCTCTGGATGTTTCTACTCCAGACTCAGTCCACTGCTTCCGCAGGTCCCCCAAGGTCTGGAATCTGTCCTTCTCCACAATCTTCCTCAGGGTCCGGTCACCTCTTCTTGTTGTGCAGCGTTTTTTGCCACACTTTTTCCTTCCCACAGACTTCCCACTGAGGTGCCTTGATACAGCACTCTGGGAACAGCCTATTCGTTCAGAAATGTATTTCTGTGTCTTACCCTCTTGCTTGAGGGCTCGTTTCCACTGTTGCGACGCGATTTCTAAGCATTCCGACGCTTGTAAAAACGCATGCGGATGCGTTTCCGCATGCGTTTTTACCCGCGATTTCGCGTGCGATTTCGCATGGCAGGGTGCCATGCGAAATTAACCAAGACACTGCCAGGGCAAAATAACATTAAAAAGGAGCGAAATCGCACACGAAATCGCGGGTAAAAACGCATGTAAAAAACGCATGCGTTTTTACTATTAAATACGTTGTGTGCGATTCGCCTGCATTCCACTCGCAGGCGAATTCGTTGGCTCTTTTGTGTGTTTTTTCACCGCTTGAAAAAACGCACATCCCCAATGCAAGAGTGGAAACAGGCCCATCCACTTACATTACATGTGCGAATCCGCATGCGTTGGACGCATGCGGATTCGCGATAGTGGAAACGAGCCCTGAGGGTGTCAATGATGGCCCCCTGGACAGCAGTCAGGTCCGCAGTCTTACCCATGATTGCGGTTTTGAGTAATGAACCAGGCTGGGAGTTTTTGAAAGCCTCAGGAATCTTTTGCAGGTGTTTAGAGTTAATTAGTTGATTCAGATGCTTAGGTTAATAGCTCGTTTAGAGAACCTTTTCATGATATGCTAATTTTTTTAAATAGGAATTTTGGGTTTTCATGAGCTGTATGCCAAAATCATCAATATTAAAACAATAAAAGGCTTGTACTACTTCAGTTGTGTGTAATGAATCTAAAATATATGAAAGTCTAATGTTCATCAGTACATTACAGAAAATAATGAACTTTATCACAATATGCTAATTTTTTGAGAAGGACCTGTATATTGAGAGTCTTTTAAAGAGAACCACACGTGAACCGCAGGTGAAAAGTTTGATTCTTTTGAAACGTAAGAGATGAAGGCTAGATTAAACAATACTGTTGATAGACTTCGTCAGGTGACGCTACGGCAAATACGGCTCACATTTAAGCTTCCCAAAGTGGGAGTGCCTAAAGTAATTGAACTATAGGACTCCGCCTATATGGCGTGTGCTATTGGAGAAGGTGTGTTTGAAACTAAAACTTTATTAGTTTAAAAACAATCCCATGGGCTTTGCCTTATAGGATGCCATTGCTAAAAATAAAAATGGTAATAAAAAATGAGAAATTACGGGCGGAAATGTTGTACTTAACCAACGTGCTGAATGTACTAATGGGCTTTCGGAATAAATTTAATTTATATGTGGAGTGAGTGATAAAAGTGCACTCCACGGACATGACTCGTGTCCCATGGTACTGATGATCGAGACATGGGGCAAAGGGTCTATATTAGGGACAGCCTCATTGGGCTGTACCTTCGCCACCGTTTTCCCTATATCAAAGTTCATAGTGCGGCGAGGATATGCATACCAAATTCATGTAAAGAAGAATCGTATGCAGAAAAAGAGGGGCTACAGATGCGATGTTAAAGCCGCATCGGTGCCTGGCGCAGTTGGGAGTGAAGCTTACGGTGCGTTGATACAGGGTGAATGGGAACTCTGAGCCCCATTCGGGCGAACTTAACGATAAACGGCGTAAGTGCCGATTTGGGGGCGTAACTTTCCAGTGGGGGTGGGGCTATAGTCCCCTGAGGTGTGGTGATACACGGATAGACTGTCCATGTGTAAGGTGGTGGTCTAAAACAGTCTGGTGGCTCGATTGGGGACGTGGAAAACGAAATACTATCCAGGGTTCAGCCTTAACTGTAGAACAACACGGTAAACCATGTAAAGGCATATACATACATAATATTTACAGTATGCTTGGAGAAAAAAGCTGGTGCTAGCTGTAATACAAAAATAGCTTAAAAACGCGTAGCGGATACGCTTGTAAATTATATACATAATGCACAAAAAATGCACAGAAAATGCATAAAAAAACGCATAAAAAATGCTCAGAAAATGCATTAAAATGCATAAAAAATGCTTAAAAAATTCCTAAACAATGCAAACCATGATTAGAAATAGGGGATTACATATAAAATTCATAAAAAAAAACATGTATAAGAATAACATAAGGAATGCTGTTTAAAAACAACAGGCTATGGAGTCTTCTGACATCAAAAAAGTTCATGTTAAGTCCAATACTTCCCAAGATTTGTGGATGGTCCTTCATATATTGTCCCCAAGGGGGGGTGGGGGGGGGAGTGTGTGTGTGGGGCGTGGAACGGGGGGGGGAAGGGGTGAAAGAAAAAGAAGAAGAAGAAGAAAAAAGAAAAGTAGTTGGCTCATTCGAGTCAGTCTGGGTCTACTGCGCATGCGCAGAAGACCTAGACTGGACCAGACTGAGCCTGTTACTGGGGCTGATCTCGGCTGAACAGCAGACCATGGGGGGATGGCATGGGACTCATGAGGTTATGGGGCTGGACGAAGGCCCAGGTAAGTATCAAATCTTTAGCCTTTCACGTCTCTGGTACACTTTAAGGGCTCTGCCTCTGACACAGGAGACCAGGGTTCGAATCTTGGCTCTCCCTGTTCAGTAAGCCACCACCGATTCAGTAAGGAGTCTTGGGCTAGACTCTTAACACTGCTACTGTCTACTGAGTGCACCCTAGTGGCTGCAGCTCTGGTACTTTGAGTCTGCCAGGAGAAAAGCTCAATATAATTATTTGTCTTGTCTTGGTTGTTCTCTGCACATCACCTTGCTTTTTGTATTACGCTTCCCACGCTGTCCCCCAGTCCTCCACTGCTGCCCATGGCCCTCCTGCACATTGCAACAGCAATCCTCTTCATGCATGGCTGCACCTGCCCAGTAAGCCAGAGCCACTTGTGCGTGAGTGGCTCCAGCTTACTTTGCAGGTGCGGCCCTGCTTGCACAGTATGAATGCGCTCGTACAGTAAGAGGAGCACGGTCACGAGCATGGAATCCGACAGGGGCTTGTCAGATACCTTTGGGAGGTCTGTGCTGTGCGCTCCACAACAGAGGGCCAGAGGATGGCATGGGAAGCTTCTGGAGGATCCAGAGACTTTCCTTTCCTTAGGTAAGTACTTACATTTTGACCCTAGGTTTGCCTTCAGCACTCTTTAACCACTGAAGGACCGCGGTGTTAAAAAACCCTCCTAGTGACAAGGCCTTTTTTCGCTAAATAGGCCACTGTAGCTTTAAGGCCCAGCTGCAGGGCCTCACAACTCAGCACACAAGTGATTCCTCCCCCCCCCCCCTTTTCGCCCCACCAACAGAGCTCTCTTTATTTCTTTCACAATCCAAGTTTATTAAAGTACAAAGAAAACATAGGATATGCAAGAGCAGCTGAGTAAAAATGTCTCATTAAATACACAGCTCAATCCACATACATATTAAACCATAAAAGGCTAATTCTCAAATATAATAATTGGTGGATTAGGATAGGATAAATCCAGGGATACATTCAGGGAAGACCCCACAAATTCTAGCTTTATAGATTCCATGCTCCCACACCGGGAAGAAACCACTCCCCAGCATATCTTGAGAGATATGCAACCGCAGTAAAGGAGGGCAGCTATAAGTGATAGTACAGTAGAGTAGAGAGGAGGTCGTACCCAATTTCTTAGTTGTTACTCATAAGCTGTTTATATTCGTCAGACTGCTGGAAGTCATTCCAGACCGACCATGTCATAGTATATTGTTCTGACCTATCTTGTGAAGTCAAAATCATGTGTTCCATGGTTTCAATTTGTTCTATTCGTTTGATCCAGGACTGAATCGAGGGGGCTACTGGGGATTTCCAGTGTACGGGGATCATTGCCCTAGCAGCGTTAATGAGGTGTATGGTGGCCGACTTCTTATATGCTTTTAGAGATTCATGTGTATTGTGCAATAGGAAATGGCCAGGGTTAAGAGGGATATGATCCCCTGTAATTTTATTGATTAGTCGTTGAACTGAGGGCCAAAACTGTGTTAAAGATGGGCAGGACCAAAAGATGTGATATATGTCACTTCCACTGGCTCCACATCGCCAACATGCGTCTGGGGATGCAGGGAAGATCTTATGCAGAGTCGAAGGAGTCCTATACCATCTAGTTAAGATCTTGAAACCTAGTTCTTGTGTGTTGACATTCGATGATCCTTTATGTGTAAGTAAAAGTATTTTTTGCCATTGATCTTCCTCAATTTCCTCTCCTAAGTCTCTTTCCCATAGCTCTTGATATTTCATCTTAGCTGGAACCCTTGGGACCAAAAGCATTTGATATAGTGTAGAGACTAAATGTCTATGTTGAATGGGGCTTGTAAGTAGATTTTCAAATGGTGATAGTGGAGCTGTACAATCATCAACCTTCAGGATGGATTGTATAAAATGTTTAATTTGAAAATACTGCCAATTAGAGATTGACCTATTCTCATTCAACAGCGACATTTCTTGCATGGATTTAATCCTACCTTGTGTTACAAAGTCTTTCACTCTCGGGAAACTTTCTTTACTCCAAGATAGGAGAAAGGGAATGTCTTTAGCTGGTAGGAAGTCTGGGTTATCATTAAGAGGAGTAAGTGGGCCTGGGAGTTTTAACAAACCCAGCGTTGGGAGCCATTTTCTCATGGTTTTCACTGAGGCAGCAATGAGGGGGTTTTGCCAGGATGTCTGAGTTTTTGCAGGGAGTCCAAACCATCCTAGGGACGCTGCTGAGCAGCTGGCAGTTTCCTGTTCTATCTCAACCCATGGCTTGGGATTTTGGGGTAACGCCCATTCCACCACCCTTGAGAGCTGGGCAGCCATATGATATTTCTGGAGCTCTGGTAGACCAGTGCCCCCAAGCTCTTTCGGCATAATTAAGATGGATCTCTTGACTCTGGGTGGTTTATTACCCCATATGAATTTGTTGATTTTTGACTGAAGATTTTTAAGAAAGCTATGCGGCAAGTCAATAGGAATACATTGGCTAATGTATAAAAACCTAGGGAGTAAATTCATTTTAATTGCCGCCATTCTGCCAAACCAAGACAGGAGTGATTGCTTTCCCCAGTTGAGTAGGTCCGTCCCTAGTGTTTTCCCTATTCTCCCAAAGTTGGCTGCAAAAAGATCTTTCAGATCTGGAGTGATATAGATTCCCAAATATTTGAATGACTGTTCAGCCCATTGAAAAGCAAAATTTTCTTTACAGGATTTAACCAACCCAGAATCAAGAGAGAGGTTCAGTGCTTGCGATTTGTGGAAGTTTATTTTTAAATTCGATATATGTCCGAATTCCGTGAATTTTTTAATTAAATTTGGTAGTGAAATAAGGGGGTTCCGGAGAAAGAACAGTAGGTCGTCTGCGAATGCAGCTACTACATGGTGGGATGACCCGACTGTGATACCCTGAATATTAGGGTCTGATCTAATTGCGTTTAGGAAGGGTTCCATAGTTAGTATATAGATTAAGGGTGACAGGGAACATCCCTGCCTGGTCCCATTTGTGATAAGGAATGGTCTAGATAATACCCCATTTACTTTCACCCGAGCCGATGGGTTTGTGTATAAGAGTCCGATCCATCTACACATTGCCTCTCCGATTCCTAGACGCGACAGGGTGGCATGAATATAATCCCACGCCACCCTGTCAAACGCCTTTTCCGCGTCAGTGGAAAGCATAAATGCCTTCAGACCCCTCTTTTTAGTAAACGCCATCAAGTCAATTGACCTCATGACATTGTCTCTTGCTTCCCTACCTGGAACGAACCCAGCCTGATCTGCATTTATGTGAGCTGGTATGAAAGGAAGGAGTCGGTTTGCTAATATTTTTGCTAGGAGTTTGGCATCAAGATTTAGCAATGATATGGGTCTGTAATTTGTACAGAGCTGAGGGTTCTTGTCGGACTTGGGTATCACGGCAATATGTGCCTCCAGAAATTGGGAGGAGGGGATAGTTCCATCTGTAATTGCGTTAAATGCTGCTACAAAGGCTGGGGCCAATTTGTTAGCGTGTAGTTTATAATATTGGCTTGTAAAGCCATCTGGGCCAGGCGCCTTTCCTGTTTTCAAGGCTTTGACCGCTAAGAGAAATTCATCCTCTGATATAGGAGCTTCCATGTCTTCACGATCAGATTGTTCTAGTTGAAAGGATGAAGCATGTCTAGCAATAAATTCCTGTATACATTTAGGTCTTGATAAGCCTGGTCCAGTGGCCAGCCCCGAGTCCTGTATGTTATATAGGGACTCATAGAATTGTCGGAATCCCTCCGCAATCTCCTCAGATCTGTACAATTTGTTTTGTTTGTTATCTAACAAGGATGTAATATGAGTACGGAGAGTTTGCTTTTTGAGGGCCCTTGCTAGATACTTCCCACTTTTATTCCCATGTTCATAAAAAATCTTTTTGTATGCTAGCAGTTTACGCTTCGCATCTGAATATAATAACCTGTCCAAATCAATGCGGGCTTTGTTTAGATCCTCTAGGCTAGCAACGGCCAGGGATCTCTTATGGGCCCTTTCCAGACGTTTTATTTTTTCTATCAGGTTTGCTCTGCCCTCCTCCCTTTCCCTTTTCAGTTTGGCACCCGTTCTTATAAAATGTCCCCTCATTACTGCCTTATGTGCTTCCCATATGGATAATTTGGACGCTTGCGAGTTGTTATTCAATTGGAAGTAGTCTTCCAGCGCCTCTCTACTTTTTTGCATTCTAACTTTGTCAGTGAGGATGTTAGGGTGTAACCTCCATGACCACGTTGTAGATGTTTTATCGGGAATTAAGAGAGTCAGGAAGATTGGCGCGTGATCAGATATTGATTTGGTGCCAATCGAGGTGTTTTTAACAAGGTTTAGGTCTCTTTGTGATATAAAAAAATAGTCGATTCTGGAATACTTCTGGTGAATTGGAGAAAAATAGGTATAATCCTTTTCATTTGGATGGGAGATTCTCCAAGGGTCCATCAGCGTCATGTTTTGTAATTTGGTTTTAACAAATTTCAGAGCTCTATATGAGAGCGCTGATGATCCATTGGAGCAATCTTGTAAGGGGTTCAGCGGGATATTGAAATCCCCACATAAAATCAAGAGGCCTCTGCTAAAATTAGATAACTTTGTTAAGGTTGAGGCTATAAAAGATGGCTGTTTCCTGTTAGGGACATACACGTTTGCTAGTGTGATCTCCTTATTTGCTATCTTCCCTTTCACAAATAGGTATCGTCCCTCTGGGTCCTCCTCTCTTCCCTCCTCTACAAATGAAATGTCCCTGTGTAGGAAGATAGATACTCCTTTGGTCTTAGAAACGGGGGAAGTTTCATGGAATGAGAGTGGAAATTTGTAATGAAACTTCCTTGGCATATGATTAGTACGCAGGTGCGTTTCCTGTAGGAATGCGAAATGTATCTTTTCTCTTGTCAGGTAATCAAATACTATGGTACGCTTTTCTGGCGTATTAAGACCATTTACGTTGAGTGAAATCATCCTCCATCGGGACCTACCCTCCAGGTTTGTACCTGTTACCTCCTCCAGTGCCATCTTATTGCTATGTATAGTATGTGTCAGTGGGGAGGGGGTTTCCGAACACCCGAACAGGAGACAGTTAACTGTCAGAGGGAGAAGTAGGAGTATGGATAAGAGAAGGAGGACTCCCCGGTGTGAGAGCATGTGCACCCTGGATATACAAACAACAGTGCTTAAGTGAGCAAGCATAAACGTTCCCACGTGAGTGCGATTTGGAGGGTCGCACTCACCACCTAAGTGGGTTAAACAATGTCAGTGTATTAGAAATACACTGTGTGGGGGGGTCGGAAGACGTGCCGAAGCCTTTCTAAACTATGGATTGACAGTTTTAACCATTAACTAATTCTATGGTCCAACCTCTGGTTTTAAAGTCAAGACATAATTGAACCGCTGTGTCCGCTATTATTTGGCGTAATTGAAACTGGGCCTATCGTCCCGCGACAGCCAGGTGTATTATTACCCCGTCTGCGTCTGCCCCATTATGGGTTGCAGACCTATATGATCAGAGATAACTAAATTTTGATAGTTACTGATAGCTATGCGTATACCCGCAGTAGTATGGAAGAATATCCGGATTATATTTACTTAGTCTTAAGGTTTGTCAGCGAACAGAGTGGTTAAATTATCTCAATATCAAACTTCCAGCATGAACTGTCTCCTTTTGCATGCACAAGGAAGGAATGCGGAAATATCTCAGGTGAAAAGTGCCTAGTAAAGCGTTAAAAGGGGTGGAAAAGTATATGGGGGGGGGGGCACAGAGGGGGTATAGAGGGGAGAGAGGTGGTGCAGAGCCTATACACAGCAGAGCATTCCAGTTTTAGTGTTGCAGGCATAAAGTTTCATTACCTACCTGTTAAAAGGAATGCTCCGTGCTAGGATGCAAGAGACGTGGGAGGGGTAGGAGGTGAAATTAGAGAGCAGTGAGACCAGAACATGGCATACGTAACATAATACATCATAATTACTAGTGTTCATTAATAGCTGCTCATCTTGATATTAGTATCATTAAAGTTCGCTATGTTCCATTGAGCAAGTGCAGTTGTACATTACTTACAGTCATTGAGCTAATCCTACCCCTCATCTAGCTTTCCTGCCCTTATGAACAATAAACGCTGTGTCCTCACCTAGCAAATAGATAAACAAACCATGCATATATAAAATCCTGAGAAGTATGGAAAGATTGCATAAAAAAAAAAATTGAATGCCTAGGGTGCAAAAGGAGTGCTTATAGTTACCACTTCCGTATACGGGGCAAGAGGAAAACGGGGAACACAAAAATAGAACAAAAACGAGAAAAAGAAGCCCCCGGAGGGGTTCGGCTCCATAAGTTGTCGCGTGGATAACATGGAGATGTCCGGCAGAGGGGAGAGAGCAGGAATGCTTCTCCTTTGTAGCCATATTAGAGTTCCGTGCGCACCGACATTAGTCCTCTTCTTCTGAAGTGTTTAGATCTTGCCGTGAGTGAGCAGGTGTATCCTGGGATCTTAGCTCTCTACTTCTGGATCGGTGGCTTATAGAGGCCGATCTAGATCGCGATCTACGGGTGCTAGCCGATGCACTTGTTTCTGTTTTCTGGAATGGAGAGGCAAAGTCCCAGTTCGGTATATCCATTGTTGGCAGGTCCAAATCCTTACAAAAGGTGGTGGTGTCTGCAGCTGATTTTAACACATAAATTTTCCCTCCGGTCGTCACTGATAGCGAAAATGGGAAGTGCCAGCGGTACATTAAACCCTTATCTTTCAGAGCTTGCAGGAGGGGTTTCAGTACCCTTCTTTTCGCCAGAGTTATCGGGGAGAGATCCTGATATAATTGGATAGGGATTTCGTTGAACAAAATGGCGTCCTGTGTTCTTGCCGCCCTCATTATTGCTTCTTTTAGTGGAAAGGACTCCAGACAGCATATGATATCTCTTGCTTTGTCTGCCTCAGATCCTCTTGGGCGGAGAGCTCGATGTGCCCTCACAAACGCTATCTCTGTATCTGTGGATCTCTCCAGTAAGCTATTAAAGATGGATGTCAAGGCCTCCTGTATTTTCTCCGACGTCACTCCCTCTGGGACCCCCTTTACCCTTATATTACATCTTCTCCCTCTGTTATCTAGATCCTCGAGCTGCCTTGCATGCTCCAGAAGTCTAATATCATGAATATTCGTTTTCTTATTGAGGGATTTGATCTGCGTGGATTTCTGCTGGTCTGCGGCTTCCAGAGCTTGTAGTCTTGGGCCTATGGCCGCTACGTCTGCTCGGACCTCCGAGATTGTGGCATGCATGTACTTTTTAATGTCTTCCGCTATACTATGCATGTCGGCTAGGGTAGGGGACCTCTGCTTGTTACTTGCCTTCGGGTCAGTGTCTTGGGGAGAGGACGGTGCGTCATGGTTCTCGTCCGTCGGCGCCATCTTGGAGGCCTTAGCGCTCGTTTTGTGTGGCCGGAATATCTCTGCGACAGATTTGCCGATCTGCGTCTGGTTAGTCTTGGGGGTAGCCGAAGAGTTCTGGGTGCTGCGGGTACCTGGCATCGCTGGAACAGTCAGCCCAAATTCGCTGGGTCAGTAGCAATAGCGGACACGTTGCGGGAGAGAGGGATTCAAGCGGCCATCTTCTAGCAGCGTCAAGCCACGCCCCGAGCTCTCTTTATTTATTTATTTTTGTATATATTTATCTTATTTATTTTTATTAAATTTTGTTGGCTTTTTTTATTATTTTAATTCCCCTCCCTCCCCCCATCTATCACAGTGGATCACTCCTGTGTCCCCCAGGGGGACAGCCATGTCACACGACTGTCCACAGTACAGCGTCGCAGAGCTGTACATAGGTATTAGATGGCGGTTTTGCCGTATAACAGTCTCGAAGCTGTGATCGCCGCTGGGAGACTGGCGGCACGGGCTCTCCTGCAAAGCCCATTCCCAGCCATTCACGCCAATCGGCGTGAAGCGGTCCTGGGGCTGACGCACTGCTCACGCCAATTGGCGTGGAGCAGTCGACAAAAGGTTAAAACCCAATAATATACCAGGATATTTTTTGTTAGAGACGTGAAAAGAGGTTAAAGTGAACCTGAGGTGAAAATAAACTGATGAGATAAACAATTATATTTATATTTGACCTTTTTAAAGCGGACCCAAACCAAACATTTTTTTTAATTCAAAATATTTAGTTGCACCACTCTGACACATACAAAGATAAATAAACACTCCTTCAAACCTATGAGCATTTCAGTGCATGCTTTCCACCCTTCTCTTTTCATAGCTAGGGTTATACTGGGGCAGCCATTAGCAATTCCTCCATTGCCAAAAACCATCTACTCCACCAGTTTGCCTGAAAAATCCCGGCAATTTGAAAGGAAGGGAGGGGTTCCTCCAATAAATGTAAAATATTTTATATTTGTCATCATGCAGCTGAAAAAAGGCTGCTATTTATTATTATAATTTAGAAAATAGATTTTGTTTCTGAAATCTTGTATTTTTAATTTGGGTCCATTTTAAGTATCCCATGGTTTTCTTTTATATTTAAACATATACAAAGCAGGTTGAATGTTTTACTGTCTGTAATCAGTGGCAGCCTATTAAGTGTCCCAGACTTAAAAAAAAAGGTCAACTGTTAATGTATTTGATCTCTTCCTGCCCTCAGAACATGTATTCTGCCAGGAAAGCATTTAAGGCTGCAATTTGCTTATCAGTGATGTTTACTATATTCCCAACAAGGTACTGACAAGACAAAAAATAACTCTTTCAGGTTGCAAAATAAAACAAATAAAACAGACTGGTTATTAATGTGTTTTTTACTGTACATAAATGGTTATCTCATCATGTCACGTCGCTTTGAATACACTTTAAAGAGACTCTGAAGCGAGAATAAATCTCGCTTCAGAGCTCATAGTTAGCAGGGGCGTGTGTGCCCCTGCTAAAACGCCGCTATCGTGCGGCTAAACGGGGGTCCCTTACCCCCCGAAATCCCCCCGAATTTCCCCAACAGGCCTTTATGTGGAGAGGACTAGTGCAAACTCTGCATCTTGATATCAATATCAACAGGTTCATTATTAAAATAATCAAACTGATCTCCTAGTACTTGCACATTTGTCTTCTGTAGGAATCATAAGTGACCTTCAGGTGCTAACGGACTCTTTTAAATCACAGAGAGAATGAGTGATGAGAGGAAAAACATTTTTGGCAATAGGTTACCGCATGGAAATTGTGAGTTATCAGCTGGTCAGGGCTTGTGGTAAATATCGAAAACTTTTGCTTGATTTACCGAATGCTTTAATCCTTGTGAAGTATTTACCACACAAATTGGTAATTTACCTCAGTAGTATGTACTTTTTTTCAGTGCGTTAATAGTTTTAGTGAATTGGCATTTGGTAAGGTGAATGGTAAAATCAGCTGTTTTCTGCATTGCCGAATGCGGTAATGCTTAGTAAATTGAGGCAAAAGTCTGAATGCCACAATTTTCTCTATTTATATGAATTTTGGTGAATTAAGCATGCATGAAATAGAGGAGAGAGGAAAAACGGGTGCCGGGTGAAGCCAATATACTGTAAGTCTAAATGATAAATACCATTGTTAATTGGGCGCCAAGTAAAAATGAAAAAAATATCTACACTGATAATGACGATTGTAAATTATAGGTAAATATTAATGATATTTTACTAAAACTAAACCTAACCCTACTCTTACAAATAACCCTTCCCCTAACCTCAAAACCCCCCTTTCTGACACCTAACCCTAAAACCCACTTTCCTGACGCCTTACCCTAAAACCCCCCTTCTTGACACCTAACCCAAAACATACCCTTCCTGATGCCTAACACTAAAACCCCCCTACTTATAGTATCCTATTCACAAACAAAAGAAAAAGTAGTCCCCTCCTATCTGTAATAAAGATAATGCTCAAACCACAGTAGTGTCACATATCGTTTCATTTATTTAAACAACATCATTGTTAAAAACCCATTAAAAACACACTCAGGGTCCCCTGACCTCTTGCCATCCATAAATTCCTTAGTATTATAATACAGTATCTTCACAAGTCCACTCGGCTGAGTGGACTTGTGAACATACTGTATTATAATACTAAGGAATTTATGGATGGCAAGAGGTCAGGGGACCCTGAGTGTGTTTTTAATGGGTTTTTAACAATGATGTTGTTTAAATAAATGAAACGATATGTGACACTACTGTGGTTTGAGCATTATCTTTATTACAGATAGGAGGGGACTACTTTTTCTTTTGTTTGTGAATAGATTGCCCTTGGATCGATGATCCTAGTCCCCAGAGATGATTACCTCTTATTGGGTAGGACTGTCAGTGGATTGGACTAGACAGTGAGTGTTTGGGCTTATATTTTTGTGGAAATACTACATATAGTATCCAGGACAAAACTAAAACAATGGGAAATTACGGGATCAAGTACTGTGTTTGCATGAACGAGGGTAAACTATCTTAAGGTGGCCATACACTGGTCGATTTGCCATCAGATCGACCAACAGATCCCTCTCTAATCGAATCTGATCAGAGAGGGATTGTATGGCTGCCTTTACTGCAAACAGATTGTGAATCGATTTCAGCATGAAATCCATTCCCCATCCGTGAAGCTGCCGCTGCTGCCGCCCCCGCATACATTACCTGATCCGGCCCGCACGAGTCCTCCGGTCTCCACTGTCTTCTTCTCTGCGCTCGGCTCCAGCTTCACTGTACTTCCTGTCCGGGACAGGAAGAAGTGAAGCCTGCCGGACTCGGAGCCCAGCGCGGAGAAGAAGCAGCGGTGACAGCGGGGACTCGCGCCGGCCGGATCAGGTAATGGATAGCCGCTGTATTGGGTCGGTCTTCGGGCATTCGAACGCCACTATCGACGCACTCCCGACCCGCCGGCGATCAAGCGAAATCTTCCGCATGGAAAGGAACAACGGGAACGATTGATTTCGGACATAAATTGATCGTTCGGTCAGCATTTGCGCAACGATTTCACAGCCGATTCGATCACAGTGATCGATTTGGCTGTATATCGGCGGTAAAAATCGGTAAGTGTATGGGCCCCTTTACTGACCGTTAATTTGAATGGGCAGTGCTTAAATGACAATTGCTATTGCTTTCTCTACTTTAGATGTGCTATAGTTGTGAGCTGATCCCAGCACACCATGTTACAAGTAGAGTGGCAAAGTGATTATATGATACATATGCAATTTCCAGTCAGATAGACGAGTCAAATCAATTATTTCCGACAGGTCCGATCTGATTTCTGATCATTTTTCTGATCCCTTCTACACAAAACTGATCAGAAAACCTTTCGTAAATCAGATCGGACCTGTCAGAAATAATCGTTTCAATCATCTATCTGATTGAAAATTGAATGGTGTGTAGCAGGCATTATTGTTTCCAGAATGTCTGGCAAACATGAAGAAAAAAGTATCATGATTGTTGCCTCTTTGGCTCTTGTTCCTATGACAGTGAACATGCTACTGTAAGGTGAAATCTACCCTCAAGGTCAACTGTAAAATGTGGATACTGTGTGTTACTTTATTCCTAATTCTAACCATGAGCTAGAGGTAGGTGGTGCTGTAAAATGTGGAGACATTATATGTAAGTATAAAGTGAGTGACCTGTGTCATAGTGCTGAGCAGAAATTACGCCCATGCGTAATTACGCATCGTAATATGCAATTACGCATCGTAATCGTAATGCAAAATTTCAGGGAAATAGCGTAATTAATTTCATAGTTTTTACCATTCGTAATTATGCATGAATGTACGCGTAATTTACCCATAATTTTGTGCGGACTTTGGTGGTGAATAGCAAAGCCCCTGTAACATGCTACTACTATCAAAATTGTTACATATGTTAAGAAGAATAGTGGGTTCAAGTTACAAAAGAATTGTTCAAAAAGACTTGTTGTTTTTGAGAAAATCGATTTTAAAAATACAAAAAATGTTTAAAATAATTTTCCTGGGTTTAAAAACCATTTTTCTTTGCATTTTTGAAAAAAAATTTTTTTTTACTTCTACCCACTATTCTCCTTAACTACCTAATGACCGCCTCACGCCAACGGGCGTGACTGCGGCGGCAGCCCCAGGACTGCCTAACGCCAATTGCCGTCAAGTCCTGGGGCCGGCTACTGCAGGAGATTGCATCCGCGCGCATCTCCACTTGGAAGGCGGAGCTCCGCCCCACCTTCAGTCTCCGTGCGGGGATCACCGCTGTGAGACTGTTAGATGTGAAACGCTGTCTATTTTTATTTTTTTTATTGAATTTTTCAAGTTTAACAAAACATCCACAAACATAAACAGGACAACCCAGAGCTCCAGCACACGCAGGTGAGGAGCCAGGGAGAAAAACACAACAAGAAGAAAATGTACTATATGTTACATGCCACATAATATATCATTTATAAGATCGCCAGTAAGAGCCGGAATAGTCGGATATAGATCCGGTTATAAAATTTCTTGGATTAAATATATACTAGTCAGGAGCCAAACGTCAGTACCAAAATATCGATATGACCTGATAGCAATAGCAGTTTATCTTGCTAAGAAAAAGGGAGATTGCATATTATAATCACATATTATCATAAAAGGCTAAAGTATACATTTACTCAGCAATCATCAGCAGCTATTTATACATCAGCATACAGTATTTTTGTTAAAGGTCCAAGACCCCCACACCTTTTGGAACTTGGATGAGCATCCCCTTGCTTTGTAAGCAGCCGTATACAGGTGGAGGGAATTGTTGACCAATTTTTTCCAGTATTGGCAAGTGGGAGGGGCTGGTTTCTTCCAGTGCAGTACTATCGCTTTCCTATAGTAAAATGAGAAACGCCGTCTATAAACCTTGTACAGCACCACAGCAGCGCTTTACTGGGGATTAGTCGTGTGACACGGCTGTCCCCCTGTGGGACACAGGAGCGATCGGCAGTGATAGGCTGAAGTCTATCACAGCCAATTGCTGTGATAGGCTGGCCGGGGGAAGAAGGGAGGATGGAAGAATTCAAGAAAAATACTCTTTTTTACTAAAAAAAAGGAAAATAAATATTTGTAAAAAAAAAAAAAAAACATCTGGGGGGAGAAAAGGGGGGGGGGGATCACTTGTGTGCTGTGTTGTGCGGCCCTACAGTGAGCCCTTAAAGCTGCAGTGGCCCTTTTAGTAAAACATGGCCTGGTCTTTAGGGGGGTTTAGCACTGTGGTCCTCAAGTGGTTAACATACGTAGCAATTTTGGTAGCTATAGCATGTATTGGGCATTGCAATTCACCGCCAAATTAATGAATGAATGAAATTACGCGTAAATTACGCATAAATTAATTCTTAATTATGAATGATTATACAAAGTCAATAGAATTTTTAATTATGTATAGGCATAATTGTGAAAATGTATGTGTAATTTTGCGTAATTGTAATTATTAGATTATGATCATCACTAGTGTCACACTTTTTTGCATTATATTTATGGCTTGGTGAGGTTGACAAATTCGTACCATGCATCATCTCCATTTTTTGTGGGAGGTATTAGGGTAAGAACATTTTATATACATAATATTAATTAATATTACATTTAATTGCACACTAACACAGCTTTAAGCCTTGAGCAAGTGTGAAGATTCAGGCGAAGTATGTAGGCTGCATGCCTTGCTTGGGACGCCAAGCTGGCACATGAGCAGTGGTTCGGTACTAAGCTCACTATGTGGGGACATGAGGACCACAACTTTTTTCCTTGGATGCACTAACTTTACAATTCTGTAATTTCCTCTTTCGGAACACCGGATCCCTGGGCCTGGAAAAATCAGCGCCAATACATTATATTATGGCCGGAAGGCCAACGGACTCTGATTAAGCCTAATTTATTGATTGGCCTGGGCCAGTGTATGCATGGGACTTGTGTGACTGAGAAGGAAGTGGGACATGTGACAGAGCTCAGTCTAGCACAAAGGGATTTTAGAGCTTTAAAGAGAAACCTTAACCAAGAATTTAACAATCAGTAGCTGATACCGCCTTTCCCATGAGAAATCTATTCTTTTTCTCAAACGGATCATCAGGGTCCTCTGTATGGCTGATTTTGTGGTGAAACCTCTCACACAGTGTGATGTCAGCGCTTCACAGCTCTGATGTCCTGACATCACACTGTGGGAGCCTTGTTGCACTGTGGGAAATAACAGCTGTTTCCAACTGCCAAAAAAGCAAGCAGCATCTCCTTCCACTGACATCACCTGCCAGCAGTAAACATGTCACCATATGATAAATGTCTGATAAATGTCTGAATATAAATCTGGGAGGGAGAGGAAAGATTTTACAATCAGCAAATGAGCAATGAGCAAACACTGACTAAATCCTTTATACATAATTATTGTAATAATTAAGCACTTTTTTATTACATTATTTTCATTGGAGTTCCTCTTTAATCTTTGGGTTCTGGCATCTCTATTTTTGCATGCTTTAGCCTGAACTGTTTGATAATCAATTATACTAATAATTATATTATATTATACTGCATTGAGTGTCCTCTCTTTGTATATTAGCTAATAAAAGTAAGCAACCCAATTGTATTAAACGAATCCTGAAATAAAAACAACAATATAGTGTAGTATGCTCTGGTAAATGAAGGTGTGTTGAAAGAGTATGTGCAGTATACTCACAAGTCAGGGTTACTGCACAGGCAACCACTGTAAAGGCAGGTGGGGAGAGTAGACCTGTCCCCACTCAGGATTAAGAAGTCGCTCTCCGTAGATGAAGGAAAAAAGGGGTGAGACCCCTCCACCAGGGGTGGATATGTATGATGTAGTATGGATACACAGGCACCAGAAGGATAAAAAGATCTAAAATGTTTAAAAATGAGGAGGTAGTGGTGGACTTACCTCCTCCGGGCAGACACAAAATACAACACGTTTCGTGGGAGAGACCCGCTTCCTCAGGCAATAAGATGGAGCATATACAAAGCAGGGCTGGTACTATGCTATGTGCCTCTGAGGAAGAAGCGGGTCACTACCGCAAAACGAGTTGCATTTTACTGGAGTATGTAAATAAATTGTTTTGCTGAAAATTGATCGGCATTTTCTTGTGTCTGCCCGGAGGAGGTAAGTCCACTACTACCTCCTCATTTTTAAAGTTTTAGATCTTTTTAACCTTAGACCACACTACTAAAAGTCTATGGGTTCACATTGCCGCAAGCACATAATTTTTGTTAACGAGCTACTTGGGCAGCGACATGCGGCGGGCTGAAAGTCGTGTAAGTCTTTGGCAGCGCATATGTTTTTGAACAAGTTTTTGCATTGCACATGCGCAGAAGCGTATTTTAGCAATACACTTCCACGCAGTTCGTGTGTTCGGCCACAGGAAGTAGTGAGCATTAGAGAGCATCACTTCCTGCTTGGCCTGCTGCCAGATGGGATAATCCCCGAAGGGTCGTTTTTGGCGGTGCGATGTGGTCCTCTGACCCCACCGCAACCGCAGATTCCTTGAGTGAAACCGGCCATAGGGAATAATTTGGACATTTTCTTGATGTGTATGAAAAAGACCACCCCAACTCTTAAAAGGGGATGGTGATTAATTCAGTTTTTAACCTGGTAGATATTATGTAATGTCCTACTACCTGCAAAGAACTCAAATCCAATGAGTATCTAAAGAAATGAACAAAAGTCTTCCATACTGAACAATAAAATAGCTCTTAATGCGGAGCAAATAATATACTTGGAGATGCAGCTTCTCTCCCTTGACAATAAACAGCGCAGATCTTGTTTTAGAAACACTTAATTTTTTACTGGATATGCCGGTTTAGAATTCATAAGATAGCTCAGACAAAAGAGTTATTCCATGGATCCACAGTAATGCAACACTTTGAAATATGAGGCTCACTAACAGATGATAACTTGCCCAGCGAAGTGCTAAGCAGATAAATTGCTTCTCTGCAGAACTTCTTGAGAAATCAGAGTGAAAACAATTACAGAACTCACGTTCCAACTTTTTTTTCTGTTTAATAAAACCTCTGTCTTCAATGCTTCTTTGGTAAAAGGTGATGTTATTGTTAAACTAGTAGAGCATGGATCTAAAAGGCCCCTGTAGTTTTGCAGCAAGAAAAAAAAAGTGTACAAAAGTCAGGTATTTTTTTTTTCACTGTGAAGATATTACAATATAAAGAAATATTTGAAAGGATAGGTATCAGTATGTATGAATTATTAGATCCCTAATCAACCCACTGTGGTTACTTAAGGGCCAGTTCAGAAAGGTGGCTTCCGGCGTCTCGCGGCGTCTCATTCGGGGGCTTTCTGTGGCGAGCGTCAGCATCCTGACGTGGTTTTCATCCCCGCAAGAAGACATGAAGACGCGGCGGTGAATCGACCCTAGAAGCTGCATGAGGCTTCTAGGGTCAGCTGAAATGACACAGTAAATCGGGATTGGAATGCCGCGTTTGCGCAATCAATGGCAATCGACTGTAGCCGCACGATGTAAATGCTCCCATTCACTTGAATGGGAGCGTTTACCGAAGAGTCCTGGACGCTTGGCAGTAAACTCCACCAAGCGTACGTGTGAACCAGCCCTTAATGAAACCCTGAGCTGAGAGACATATGGAAGCTGCCATATGTATTTCTTTTAAATAATACAAATTGCCAAACTGTCCTGCTGATCTCTTAGACTGCGGTAGTGTCTGAATCACTCACCTGCAGCAAGTTTGCAGCTTATTCAGTCAGATTTTTGTCAGAAACATCTGATCTGCATGTTTGTTCAGGGTCCATGGATAAATATATTAGAGGCAGAGGATCAGGAGAGCAGCCAAACTACTGTATGTGCATTGTTTAAAGGGTAATAAACATGTCAACCTCCATGTCTCTCACCTGAGTTTCCTTTTAAAACCCTAGTTCTGCCTCATATTTAATCATGTATATGATATCTGCATTGAGGAGTTTTGCCTCCCATTTATTAATGTATATCTATCTGCATTAACTAATAATGTACATAGCTACTGTATGTGTACTGAAGGTCTAATTTTTGCAGTAAATATATATATATATACCCATTTTGATCAGTACTGAAACTGATAGCTAGGATTTTGCTAGGCCAAACCTCAAAACTGGAGGAGCCCCTTAGATGGCATAAAGGATATTGTGCAATGAATGTTCAGACTTGAGGTGTCAGAGATATCGATAACCACCACACAAGATTATGAAACAGCAATGACCTAGCCTGGTATTCTGAGGGATAGAGGAATGAAAGTTAGCAGGATGGATATTGAAGGTTGTTCACCCATGAAGTGGAACCAAAGCAGCAGTCACTGGGGTGACTATAATGCTATCTAGGCACCTAATTCAGCATAATGGCTGTCCAAACAGGGATGGAGATTATCACAGATCCCTGCTTCTGTCGGTCCCTTCACTGGTTCACAGTTACACAAAGATACAATTTCAAATCCTGACTCTCATCTACAAAGCACTTAACAACCAAGCTCCTTCTTATTTTAACCTATTTCCAGATACCTTCCTAGATTCAATCTCTGCTCTACTACTAACAGCATTCTCCTGTCTTCCTCTCTGGTCACCTCTTCTCACTCCCGCTTACAAGTAGGGGCATAACCATAGACACTGCAAGGGATGCAGCCGCAGTAGGGGAGGGGCAGAAGCCAATATGTTTCTTTTCCCTGTCTTGAGAGACTGACAACTAAGAGCACGGAGAAAAAACCTTTTTGCTCTCTGTACAATTGTTCTAATGACTGCATCTGCTCAGCCACGGATAAGGAATCATACAAAGTTTTGCAAACAAAGATTTGTAGATAGTCCCTATTCAATGCGCAGCAGGGTACAACGCCCTGCCCCCAACCTCTCCACACCTCTCCAAGTGCTGTGTACTGTAGTGGTACAGGAGGATCACAGAAGCGATTGTAATTGATAGAGAAAATGCATGCATGCTTCACTGCTGTCAGTTTTTATCTGCATGGGAAAACGCATTCAAGTGTGCACTAGCCAATTGAATAACATTGGTTCTTGGTTTACCTGTGCAGAATGTGAGTGGGGGAGGGGGCCCCATCCAAAGTTTAGCAGGGGGGCCAAGTGATTTCTAGTTACGCCCCTACTTACAAGACTTCGGTCGATCCTGTCCCCTCCTCTGGAACTCTCTCCCTTATCAGATCCTCCACTCACCCACACTTACCCTTTTTGGGCATAACCCGATCCATCTCCGGCATGCCCTCATACAGGTGTTAGGCCCCTTGAAATAACTTTTCCATTACTTTTGTGGCCAAAAACAGTCTTTGCCGTTTTTAAAATTCTCCTGCCCATTGAAGTCTATGGAAATTCGCAGATTCGCAAGATTCACAAACTTTTGCGGAGATTCAGATTTGAAACTTGCGACCCAGAATTTGATCTTCGGCCCATCTCTACCTGTCATATTTGCAGATTATCAACCACACTCCATATGGCCCATATGCAATTCACTTTTTCTTATAAGTTTTCTACTAATAGATTATTTTTCATTGTGTACTTAATACAACTTTTGCTCTTCGCAATTGAAAAAGCACCAAAAGTTGGTGGGAAAAAAAGGATCATCGAAATGATTTTGAGTATTTTCTTGCTTGCTGGTGGTTTAAAATGCATTTTATAGAAAATTTTGAAAATATGACCTAGGAGAAAACTCAGGAGAAAAATGTAATCTTATCTGAAGCTGTCTCTCACTGTTTCTTCCCTGTGCAAGTGGTTCAGAAAACAAGACTGTATTCAACCCACTGGTTCGATGAGCTTAGAGAAGCTTTTTTGAATAGACAATAACTGAAGTTTTTGATTTTTTTTTAACTACTCCTGTACTGGAAACAATGTGAGACTCTTTTCTTTGCTACTAATGTTCTAATTGCTGCACTAAGCTGTACTTCACATACAATTCATTATTTCATAATGTTATTTTCGCTTCAGGTTTGCTTTAAAGGGGAACTGAAGAGAGAGGTATATGGAGGCTGCCATGTTTATTTCCTTTTAAGCAATACCAGTTGCCTGGCAGCCCTGCTGATGCTGTGCCTCTAATACTATTAGCCATAGCCCCTGAACAAGCATGCAGCAGATCAGGTGTTTCAGACTTTAAAGTCAGATCTGACAAGACTAGCTGCATGCTTGTTTCTGGTGTTATTCAGATACTACTGCAGAGAAATAGACCAGCAGGGCTGCCAGGCAACTGGTATTGATTAAAAGGAAATAAATATGGCAGCCTCCGTATACCTCTTACTTCAGTTCCCCTTTAAGTTGGTTCTACAATTTTGCACAGAACACATTTCATTACCACTAATTTGTTTAGAATACTTCATATCTGACTTTCCGTTACTAGAGGCTAGGGGATCCCTTCCAAGGTTCTTATCAGGAATAATAAATAATGAGCTGATTGATGACATCATCCCCCTTTAGAAATAAGCAGGTCTACAGGTAGCCATCTTCTGAGTCGTTACAGATCAATACAGATCAAAAGGGCACAGAGCTTCAACAGGCAATCCAAAGATCAACAGACAGGAACTCATTAATTTCAAATCTACTGAGTGCACATCCTGAGGAGAAGGAGTCAGTCGCATTCTGCTGCATTAGTGCTCATGTTCTGCATGCCTTCAGAGCTGAAAGTTAAATGGCTACATAAAAGGAAATCCATTTACAAAGGGCAAGCTGAGTGGACGTGCTGGGACTGCAAGTCTCTAAATCACAAGCTTCTGTAAGACATGTGATTCCCCTTAGCTGCACACCCTGATCAATCCCAGGCTTATCTCATTGACCAGTACAGGCTAGGATATGTCGTTTCATCTACAGCTGGGCTGACGCACCTTGCATCGTGGCTTTATGCTACAGTGAGTATATAAAGATTTAAATCGATGCTGGGAGAGTTCACACAAATCAGAGATACATCCTCCAGCTGGATTCATGGTGAAGAATGCAAAGGGCTGTGCAGAGGCGCGCATCAAAAAAGGGAGCCTGGAAAAAAGGGCGCGGGATATAGCAGAATTATAAGTTGTAATGTAAAACAATATTTTTCGTTTATAGCTTATAAACGAAAATCTAGTGCTAAATAGGTTAAATAAACGGAAATGAAACAGCAAAATACCGTCTATAACAAAAAACGAAATCAGAAATGAAATGTCAAATAGCGTCTATAACAAAAAAACGATGTTTGTACTTATATTAAGCATGGTAATACAATGGTAGATTTTCCAGGTGGTGTACTGCAATTATACCTAACTGTAGGCTCACACAGATCTCTCCCTAGCCCTATACCTAACATAATTTAATTAATGGTATATATTACAGATATTGCACTGTAACTATACCCAACCCTACTCTCTCACAGAACCCTCCCTGTACCTATCCCTAACCCCTAGACCCCCCTGGTGGTGCCTAACCCTAACCACCCCCCGGTGCAGCCTAACCCTAAAACTCCCCTGGTGGTGCCTAACCCTAAGACCTCCCTGGTGGTGCCTAATCCTAAATCTCCCCTGGTGGTGCCGAACACTAACCAACCACCTGATGGTGCCTAAACCTAACTATCCCCCTGGTGGTGCCTAACCCTAACCATCCCCACTGCACAAACACCCTTACACACATATAAACAATAATAAATATATTATTCCTTAAAATATTTCACTATAAATAACATGAATAGAATAATTTATATATTTATAATAGAATAAATAGCCTTAAAATCACATACACATTAATAATATAAATAGAAAAATGTATATACATATAATAGAATAAGTAGCCTTACAGTAGCCTTGGATAGCTAATTTAAAAGGATGCAATGTGTTTAGGAGGGATAGAACAGGGAAAAAAGGTGGAGGGGTTTGTCTCTTTGTTAAGAATTCTCTTACAGCTGTCCTCAACGATGAGATGGAAGAAGATTGCGAAGATGTGGAGTCCGTTTGGGTAAATATTCATGGTGGAAATAAAAGTTGCCAATTGCTTATTGGGGTATGCTACAGGCCACCTCTTATTAATGAAGCTGCAGAACTGCGATTACTACAGCAGATTGAAAAAGCTGCAAGTAAAAATTAGGTCATAATTATGGGCGACTTCAACTTTCCAGACATTGACTGGGGTATTGAGGCTACCCATTCTGGTAAAAGCAGCAGATTTCTGGCAGCACTACAGGACAATTATTTGACTCAAATGGTAACTGAACCAACTAGGGGGAATGCGTTACTGGATCTGATCATTTCTAATAGACCAGATAATGTATCAAATGTGCAGGTTCAAGAACATTTGGGAAATAGTGATCACAACATGATAACGTTTGATCTGGTGACTGATAGGCCACGGGGCAGCGGGACCACTAAAACTATAAATTTTATAAAAGCAAAGTTCAATCAAATTAGGCAGGCACTAAGTTTGGTGAACTGGGATAATGTACTACAAGGTGAAGACACTGAAGGGAAATGGCAAGCTTTTAAACTTATACTCAATCAATATTGTAGTATGTATATCCCATATGGAAACAAAATATCTAGGAATTAAAAAATGGCCTCTATGGATGAATAGAAAGGTTAAAGATAAAATGAAGAGGAAAAAGAATGCCTATAAGGTCTTAAAACAGGAGGGGACCGAGGCTGCACTAAGCAATTATAAGGAGTGCAATAAAAATTGTAAAAAAGAAATTAGGCAGGCAAAGATTGAAGCTGAAAAACAAATCGCTAAGGATATCAAATCTAACCCCAAAAAGTTTTACAAGTACATTAACTCTAAAAAAAGAAAGGTTGACTGTATAGGACTCCTAAAGGATGAGGGTGGGAACTCAATGGTGGATGACCAAGGTAAGGCAGCGTTATTAAATGCTTTCTTTGCTTCTGTCCTCACAAAAGAAACAGCACTACAGAGGCGAAAGAGTCTCAATCTTCTAAATATAATATTAAATACTTAACGCAGGAAGAGGTGAAGGCAAGACTAAATAAATTAAAAATAGACAAGGCACCTGGCCCGGATGGCATGCATCCTCGGGTCCTAAGGGAATTAAGTTCAGTTATAGATAAACCCCTTTATCTTATCTTTTGTGACTCTCTTACAACTGGCAGAGTCCCAGTGGATTGGCGTACAGCCCACGTTTTCCCATTGTTTAAGAAGGGCAAAAAATCAGATCCAGGAAATTATAGACCTGTAAGCTTAACATCAGTTGTATGCAAACTATTTGAGGGGTTACTAAGAGATACTATACATGACTTCATAGTAGAAAATAATCTTATTTCTCAGCATCAACATGGGTTTACTAAAGACAGGTCCTGTTTGACTAACATGCTTAGCTTTTATGAGGTAGTGAATGCTAATATGGATATTGGGAATGCTGTAGATGTGATATACTTGGACTTTGCAAAGGCCTTCGACACTGTTCCCCACAAAAGTCTGGTGCAAAAGTTGAGGATGCAAGGACTGGGGAAGAGTCTGTGTTCATGGATAGGGAACTGGCTAATGGACAGAAAACAAAGAGTTGTGGTCAATGGATCGTACTCAAAATGGGAGACTGTTAGCAGTGGGGTCCCACAGGGGTCTGTTCTGGGTCCAGTGCTCTTCAATTTATTTATTAATGACCTAGTAGATGCAGTAGTGAGCAATGTTGCTATTTTTGCAGATGATACAAAATTTTGCAGAATCATCAACTCTCAGGAAGATAGTGTCATATTGCAACAGGATCTGGATAGGATGGCTATGTGGGCACATACATGGCAGATGAATTTCAATGTTGACAAATGTAAAGTCATGCATTTTGGACGTACTAATGGTCTAGCACCATACAAAATAAATGGGATACAGTTGGGGACATCAAACTTGGAGAAGGACGTAGGAGTACTCATTGACAACAAGTTAAATAATCGTACTCAATGCCAAGCCGCTGTAGCTAAAGCTAACAAAATTTTGGGATGCATTAAAAGGGAAATAAAAACTCGAGATGCTAGCATAATATTGCCCCTGTTTAACTCTCTAGTAAGGCCACATCTGGAATATGGAATTCAGTTCTGGGCACCACATCACAAAAAAGATATTGCAGTTTTAGAGCAGGTGCAGAGACGAGCAACAAAATTGATACGTGGGATGGAAGGTCTCACTTATCAAGAAAGGTTAGATAAACTGGGTTTATTTAGTCTAGAGAAAAGACGCTTTAGAGGGGATCTAATTAACATGTATAAATACATCAGAGGGCAATATAATAGCTTGGCGGATGAGCTTTTTGTCCCTAGGCCTTCTCTAAGGACTAGAGGACATGATCTGCGCATGGAGGAAAAACGTTTTAGCCATTTATTTAGGAAAGGGTTCTTTACAGTAAGAGTGATTAAGATGTGGAATGCATTGCCACAGGAAGTCATTATGGCAAACTCTATACCTGCATTTAAAGGGGGCTTAGATGCTTTCCTTGCGTTGAAAGACATCTATGGCTACAATTACTAGGTAATGCCTAATGATGTTGATCCAGGGATTTTATCTGATTGCCATCTGGAGTCGGGAAGGAATTTTTCCCTTTAGGGGCTAATTGAACCATGCCTTGTAAGGGTTTTTTCGCCTTCCTCTGGATCAACAGGGATATGTGAGGGAGCAGACTGGTGTTGTACTTTATACTGGTTGAACTCGATGGACGTATGTCTTTTTTCAACCAAAATAACTACCGGTATGTAACTATGTAACTATGTAACTATGTAACAATCACGTACGCATTAAAAATCTTAAAATAACGGTAATATTAAAAGCGATATATTAGTAATTTAATAAATCTAAAAAACTATAATCGACGCATTATAAGTCTAAAAAACAAAGTTAATACCAAAAGCGATGTATTTCTAATAGAATAAGGTTGAAAATGATATTTAAGCATTATACGTATGAAAACGAATTTTAAAATGATAATATCAGTGTAAACGAAAATTTACTTGTTACAGTCCTGAAAGCGAAATGTAAAAATTAAAAAATAAGTAAAACCTCCTACAAGCAAAATTTGAAATGAAAAAATAAGTAAAACTTCCTATAAGCGAAATTTAAAAACGAAAAAATAGGTAAAACACAAAGTCAAAACGAGTTTGCAGGGGCGTAACTTGAAACCACTGGGCCCTCCGGCAAAACTTTGGATGCCCCACCACCCATCCAAACCTCCCTCCTCCCGAGTCCCGACGACAGCTCCCTCCCGACGAGCGTCCAGCGATTCATCTCCCTGCTGGTGGGTCAAGTGACATTACATGATGGCACAAACAAGACTTCCAGCGTTCGCAATACTTTGCGCAGTGTCATCGGGGATCTTAAACATCTGGTCCGCCGAGACAGTCCTTTAACGCCGTGCGACGCTAAGCGGCGGTTGCGTAATCGTGTGCCTGTACCCACGTCGCATAAAACGACAGCTCGCCCCTCAAAACAAAAATCGCCGGTCATTAGAAAAATCGTTGCGAAAATCACCAAGGGCTTGATTCACAAAGCCGTGCAAACTGTTTAGCACGGATTTGCTAAACAGTTAGCACGTGAAGTGCCGTTCGCTGACTTTTGCGTGCACAAAGTGCCGCGATTCGCGCGATCGTGGACTTTTGCGCACGCAATTTGCAGCGAAACGCGGCACTTTGTGCTCGCAAAAGTCCGCAAACGGCACTTCACGTGCTAACTGTTTAGCAAACCCGTGCTAAACAGTTTGCACGGCTTTGTGAATCAAGCCCATGAAGTGATGCCATGCAAGATCAGATCTGGCAGCGACACACCTACATCAAGCCCAAATGCACCCACGTTATGACAAATTCCATATATATATTTAAAAGAGGTTTAGATGCTTTTCTTGCATTGAAGGACATCTGCGGCTATAATTACTAGTTCATTCCCTGCAGAGTTTATCCTGCTCTTATTGCCGGGAAAGAGGAAGGTGCATGGCATTCAGAAGATCTCTGTCTGACTTTCTCTCACTGCTCCCCAGCCTCCCCTCTGGTAGAGAAACATTACCATGGCCATGGACATCTGCAGGAGGGGGCAAGCCCCCCTTTAGAGTTTGCTTGCCCCGCCTCCACCCCCCCTCCGGAGTTTACAAATAGCATTGCCATGGATGTATTGGCACTGTGCTGCATTCTCTCCTGGACACAAGTGGCGGCACTACACTGACTGGGGCATGTGGACGAGTTGGTAATCAGCATCCATGGCCCCCCTCCCCCTGGTAGATCAATCACCAGGTGACAGGACTGCACAGAGTAATTGTCTTTATGCTGTACAGCTGTCACTAGAGAACAAGCTGTGTGGTCTATTATAAGCAGTGGCTGCCGTGTTCTTGTAGATAGAGACTACATTTAAATGTACAGAGAGGAGACCCCAGCTCCCTGCACTGAAGACACTTTTGGGAGGCTATCTTTGCTCTGACAGCTCTTATGACACAATCATTAGAGATGTCGCAAACATATAATTTTCTGTTCGCAAACAGCGAACGTGAACATCCGCAAAATGTTCGCGAACATGGCAAACCACCATAGACTTCAATGGGCAGGCAAATTCTAGAACTTACAAAGACTGTTTATGGCCACAAAAGTGATGAAAAAGTTGTTTGAAGGGGTCTAACACCTGGATAGGGGCATCACCAAAAATTATGGAGGTGATGCAAAGTTGGGTTTATACCCTAGTGGGCAGAAATCACATTATACACAGCTCTACGTATCAGTGGGCTGTGGAGTGTCTCACACAGAGAGATACAATAGTACTATCAGAAAACAGTGAAATAATAATGCATTGGAGTGGTTCTGTGCCTGCAACTTAATGGGCTTGATTTACAAAACGGTGCTAACTTTAGCACTGGCCCTTAGCACGTCTAAACTCAGTTGAAATGTGAGAAGTATCGATCGTGCGCAATGTATAGCATGCAAAGTTTTGCGCGCGCACTGCACAGAGCGCAGGGCGCTCCGCGCGAAGTTCCCATTAAAGCCTATGGGACTTAGCGCGCGCATAGAACTTTGCACGCGTAAAACTTTGTGCGCAAAACTTTGCGCGCGATCTGATTGAGAAATCCGGTGCTAACCTACTTAGCACCCTGGTTAGCGCGCCTTAAGACTTTAGACGTGCTAAGTAGGTTAGCACCTCTTAGTAAATCAAGCCCAATGAGGCAACAGCAGTAGTGTGCACACAGCTCTGTGTGTCAGTGGGCTGTGGAGTGTCACACACAAAAAAACACAGGAGACCATTGTACTAGCCCTCAAAAAGGGCATTTTGGGGTGCTTTCACAGCAAGCGAGGAACAAGATCACAGGCCTAGCTAATACTTTCCCTACCTATCTGCAGAAAGTCTGACCCTGCTCTCACTAACAGTCAGCAGCCAGCAGAGAATTGATCCAATATGGCCACCACAACTGCTTTTTTGATAGGGGGTGGGGGTCCATAAAGAGGTGCTAGCTGATTTGCTGCCATGTGTCTGCTGACTGTGAGGTAAGGGGTCAAAGTTTAGCTCAATGTTGATGTATAGGGGGCAAATCGAACACGCCAAATGTTCACTGTTTGCCGCGAATGCGAACAGCCGATGTTCGCAGATTATTGCAGATTAGAGATCTGAGCCTGTAAGCAGCCTGTGTCCCCTGTTAGTTGGAGGAAAGATGTGGGCTGTGCAGCAAGTTTTCACACACAGTAGTCAAATCTTATATTATCATAAAAACAGGGAACACCAAGAGCCCCAATAGTGTAATTCGTACTGGACAAGGTGGCAATAAGTTTGTATTGCTAAATACTCACAAGTCAGGGTCACCAGCAGGCAACCACTGTAAAGGCAGGTGGGGAGATTGTCCTGACCCCACTCAGGATTAAGAAGTCGCTCTCTGTAGACAGGAAGAAAGGGTAGCAACCCTCCACCAAGGGTGGACTCAAAATTGTATACAATGAACAGAGGCGCCAAAAGTATAAGATTAGATTAAATGAGCTTAAAAACCAACTTAAATGGCAAAATTGAAGGAGGAAGTGGTGGTCTTACCTCCCTCAAGCAGACACGACAACGACTGCGATTCAGACAGTCAAACACATTTATTAGGAACTCCAAAAAGAAATGCAACGCGTTTCGCAGGTTCAACCCCGCTTCATCAGGCAATATAGGGAGGAGTATCAAACAATCTGCACAAGGATTCAAATTAAGCGCGTTGCATTTCTTTTTGGAGTTCCTAATAAATGTGTTTGACTGTCTGAATCGCAGTCGTTGTCGTGTCTGCTTGAGGGAGGTAAGACCACCACTTCCTCCTTCAATTTTGCCATTTAAGTTGGTTTTTAAGCTCATTTAATCTAATCTTATACTTTTGGCGCCTCTGTTCATTGTATACACTTATATTATCATAAGTAAGTGTGCTGGAGGGATAAGTGAGCAGCTATGTTTGTCTTTGGATTGTGTGTGTGTGTATAGGTGTGTGTGTGTGTGTGTGTGTGTGTATTCTTTCGGACCTCTGATTTGATTAAAATGACTCCATATCATATTCATTTGAAATGTTATAGTGTTCCTATTATCTTTCCTACTTCTATCAGTCTGAGAAAGGACTCACTTTTGACCTACTTTTGAGCCCACACTCTCCAGACATCCATCTATTACTCTCTGTGGGCCCTCACTCTCCCGCCATCCTCCTCCTAGTGTTCTCTGTGTTCTCATTCTCCCGCCATCCTCCTAGTACTCTCTGTGAGCCCTCACTCTCCCGCCATCCACCTCCGAGTGCTCTCTGTGTTCTAGCTCTCCAGCCATCCTCCTAGTACTCTCTGTGAGCCCACACTCTCCCGCTATCCACCTATTACTATCTGTGAACCTTCACTCTCCCGCCATACTCCACCGAGTGCTCTCTGTGTTCTCACTCTCCCGCCATCCTCCTAGTACTCTCTGTGAGCCCTCACTCTCCCACCTTCCTCCTAGTACTCTCTGTGAGCCCTCACTCTCCATCCATCCACCTATTACTCTCTTGAGCCCTCACTCTCCCACCATCCTCCTAGTACTCTCTGTGAGCCCTCACTCTCTAGCCATCCTCCTAGTACTCTCTGTGAGACCTCACTCTCCCACCTTCCTCCTAGTACTCTCTGTGAGCCCTCACTCTCCATCCATCCACCTATTACTCTCTGTGAGCCTTCACTCTCCCACCATCCTCCTAGTACTCTCTGTGAGCCCTCATTTTCCCGCCATCCTCCTAGTACTCTCTGTGAGACCTCACTCTCCCACCTTCCTCCTAGTACTCTCTGTGAGCCCTCACTCTCCGGCCATCCACCTATTACTCTCTGTAAGCCCTCACTCTCCCACCTTCCTCCTAGTACTCTCTGTGAGCCCTCACTCTCCGGCCATCCACCTATTACTCTCTGTGAGCCCTCACTCTTCCACCTTCCTCCTAGTACTCTCTGTGAGCCCTCACTCTCCAGCCATCCACCTATTACTCTCTGTGAGCCCTCACCTTCCCACCATCCTCCTAGTACTCTCTGTGAGCCCTCACTTTCCCGCCATCCTCCTAGTACTCTCTGTGAGCCCTCACTCTCCCGCCATCCTCCTAGTACTCTCTGTTAGCCCTCACTTTCCTGCCATCCTCCTCCTAGTGCTCTCACTCTCCCGCCATCCTCCTAGTACTCTCTGTGAGCCCTCACTCTCCCGCCAATCTCCTCCTAGTGCTCTCAGTGTTCTCACTCTCCCGCCATCCTCCTAGTACTCTCTGTGAGCCCTCACTTTCCCGCCATCCTCCTAGTACTCTCTGTGAGTCCCCACTCTCCCGCCATCCTCTTCCTAGTGCTTTAACTCTCCCACCATCCTCCTAGTACTCTCTGTGAGCCCTCACTCTCCAGCCATCCACCTATTACTCTCTGTGAGCCCTCACTTTCCCGCCATCCTCCTAGTACTCTCTGTGACCCCTCACTTTCCCGCCATCCTCCTAGTACTCTCTGTGAGCCCTCACTCTCCCGCCATCCTCCTCCTAGTGCTCTAACTCTCCCACCATCCTCCTAGCACTCTCTGTGCTCTCCCTCTCCTGCTGTCCTCCTTGTGAACATTCACTCTCCCTACATCCTCTTAGTGCTTTCTGTGCCCTCACTCTCCAGCTGTCCGCCTACCATTCTCTGTGAGCCTTCACTCTCCCACCATCCTCCTCCTAGCGCTCTCTGCGATCTCACTCCCCCGCCACCCTAGTGCAGTTGCAAGAGATGCAGCAGCTGGGAGTGCAACAACATTTGTATCAGTAGCATCAGCAACAGTCAATCCACCACTCTGATGAGTCTGCTTCCAGTTATGCTAAAAATCCACTAGATTGCTTCCAATAGTTCTCGCTGCATTTGCAGGAGGTGGTTAAAGAGCACATCCTATCAAACTTCATCCAGCCTCAAAACTGTCCTCTTTTTTGTTACACCCAGACAGTCTGCTGTCCACAGCCAACAACAACCACTAACATTCAGGCAATAGGGGAGCTGGTATTTACCATAAAACAGGCCCATACAGACATAGTCATGCCAAGCAGAGAGAAGCATATTTGTCTCCATTATAGTTACTAGAGAGCAGAAGCTACAGATAGCTGCTAACATACAGTTCAACAGTAGAAAGTATTGTTCCACCACCAACCCAGTCACCAGAAACAATTCTGCTTACAGATGAAGAACAAAAACATGTAAAGCCCCATTTGCTTGCTGAGATTTGGCAATTTGAGAAGCAAAATAATATAAGGGTCAGCACTCCAGATGCATAAGCTGATGTGGTTTCATCCTTAATGCTGCAGGAAGCTAAAAATGTATTTGGGACCAGGGGACCACTTAATCAAGACAATGATAACTTTGACTAAAAACAATGGTGCATGAGCCAGCCTGGGGCCCCGGGAACTCTCACTGCCCGGGGCCCCAGAACCAGCATCTAACACCATATGTGAGCGCAGCCAAAACCTTGGAGCTGCCACCTCCAAGGCCTGTCTCCTACTGCTCTAAAACTTACCAAACACACAATTGGAGAACCTCACTCCCAAACAGTTCTCTGCTGCTTTATAAAGCCTGCAGGCTGCTTATAAGCCAATGAGAAGTGCACATATAATACACCTAGCTTGCAGTGATAATCAAGCAAAAGCTGAGCAAGTCAGCCAATTAGTAGGAGAGGGCTTCAGTTGCATATAGACAATGGCTATATGACCAGCAGGGGGCACCAGCGTGCAGGATATTCCCTCTCATCTGCCCCCCTCCTAACTAAACTGCATGGGATACTACAATGATTAAAAACAATGGTGCACGAGCCAGCCTGGGGCCCCGGGAACTCTCACTGCCCGGGGCCCCAGAACCAGCATCTAACACCATATGTGAGCGCAGCCAAAACCTTGGAGCTGCCACCTCCAAGGCCTGTCTCCTACTGCTCTAAAACTTACCAAACACACAATTGGAGAACCTCACTCCCAAACAGTTCTCTGCTGCTTTATAAAGCCTGCAGGCTGCTTATAAGCCAATGAGAAGTGCACACATAATACACCTAGCTTGCAGTGATAATCAAGCAAAAGCTGAGCAAGTCAGCCAATTAGTAGGCGAGGGCTTCAGTTACATATAGACAATGGCTATATGACCAGCAGGGGGCACCAGCGTGCAGGATATTCCCTCTCATCTGCCCCCCTCCTAACTAAACTGCATGGGATACTACAATGATTAAAAACAATGGTGCATGAGCCAGCCTGGGGCCCCGGGAACTCTCACTGCCCGGGGCCCCAGAACCAGCATCTAACACCATATGTGAGCGCAGCCAAAACCTTGGAGCTGCCACCTCCAAGGCCTGTCTCCTACTGCTCTAAAACTTACCAAACACACAATTGGAGAACCTCACTCCCAAACAGTTCTCTGCTGCTTTATAAAGCCTGCAGGCTGCTTATAAGCCAATGAGAAGTGCACACATAATACACCTAGCTTGCAGTGATAATCAAGCAAAAGCTGAGCAAGTCAGCCAATTAGTAGGAGAGGGCTTCAGTTGCATATAGACAATGGCTATATGACCAGCAGGGGGCACCAGCGTGCAGGATATTCCCTCTCATCTGCCCCCCTCCTAACTAAACTGCATGGGATACTGCAATGATTAAAAACAATGGTGCATGAGCCAGCCTGGGGCCCCGGGAACTCTCACTGCCCGGGGCCCCAGAACCAGCATCTAACACCATATGTGAGCGCAGCCAAAACCTTGGAGCTGCCACCTCCAAGGCCTGTCTCCTACTGCTCTAAAACTTACCAAACACACAATTGGAGAACCTCACTCCCAAACAGTTCTCTGCTGCTTTATAAAGCCTGCAGGCTGCTTATAAGCCAATGAGAAGTGCACACATAATACACCTAGCTTGCAGTGATAATCAAGCAAAAGCTGAGCAAGTCAGCCAATTAGTAGGAGAAGGCTTCAGTTGCATATAGACAATGGCTATATGACCAGCAGGGGGCACCAGCGTGCAGGATATTCCCTCTCATCTGCCCCCCTCCTAACTAAACTGCATGGGATACTACAATGATTAAAAACAATGGTGCATGAGCCAGCCTGGGGCCCCGGGAACTCTCACTGCCCGGGGCCCCAGAACCAGCATCTAACACCATATGTGAGCGCAGCCAAAACCTTGGAGCTGCCACCTCCAAGGCCTGTCTCCTACTGCTCTAAAACTTACCAAACACACAATTGGAGAACCTCACTCCCAAACAGTTCTCTGCTGCTTTATAAAGCCTGCAGGCTGCTTATAAGCCAATGAGAAGTGCACACATAATACACCTAGCTTGCAGTGATAATCAAGCAAAAGCTGAGCAAGTCAGCCAATTAGTAGGAGAGGGCTTCAGTTGCATATAGACAATGGCTATATAACCAGCAGGGGGCACCAGCGTGCAGGATATTCCCTCTCATCTGCCCCCCTCCTAACTAAACTGCATGGGATACTACAATGATTTAAAACAATGGTGCATGAGCCAGCCTGGGGCCCCGGGAACTCTCACTGCCCGGGGCCCCAGAACCAGCATCTAACACCATATGTGAGCGCTTATAAAGCCTGCAGGCTGCTTATAAGCCAATGAGAAGTGCACACATAATACACCTAGCTTGCAGTGATAATCAAGCAAAAGCTGAGCAAGTCAGCCAATTAGTAGGCTCATGCACCATTGTTTTTAATCATTGTAGTATCCCATGCAGTTTAGTTAGGAGGGGGGCAGATGAGAGGGAATATCCTGCACGCTGGTGCCCCCTGCTGGTCATATAGCCATTGTCTATATGCAACTGAAGCCCTCTCCTACTAATTGGCTGACTTGCTCAGCTTTTGCTTGATTATCACTGCAAGCTAGGTGTATTATGTGTGCACTTCTCATTGGCTTATAAGCAGCCTGCAGGCTTTATAAAGCAGCAGAGAACTGTTTGGGAGTGAGGTTCTCCAATTGTGTGTTTGGTAAGTTTTAGAGCAGTAGGAGACAGGCCTTGGAGGTGGCAGCTCCAAGGTTTTGGCTGCGCTCACATATGGTGTTAGATGCTGGTTCTGGGGCCCCGGGCAGTGAGAGTTCCCGGGGCCCCAGGCTGGCTCATGCACCATTGTTTTTAATCATTGTAGTATCCCATGCAGTTTAGTTAGGAGGGGGGCAGATGAGAGGGAATATCCTGCACGCTGGTGCCCCCTGCTGGTCATATAGCCATTGTCTATATGCAACTGAAGCCCTCTCCTACTAATTGGCTGACTTGCTCAGCTTTTGCTTGATTATCACTGCAAGCTAGGTGTATTATGTGTGCACTTCTCATTGGCTTATAAGCAGCCTGCAGGCTTTATAAAGCAGCAGAGAACTGTTTGGGAGTGATGTTCTCCAATTGTGTGTTTGGTAAGTTTTAGAGCAGTAGGAGACAGGCCTTGGAGGTGGCAGCTCCAAGGTTTTGGCTCAGCTCACATATGGTGTTAGATGCTGGTTCTGGGGCCCCGGGCAGTGAGAGTTCCCGGGGCCCCAGGCTGGCTCATGCACCATTGTTTTTAATCATTGTAGTATCCCATGCAGTTTAGTTAGGAGGGGGGCAGATGAGAGGGAATATCCTGTACGCTGGTTCCCCCTGCTGGTCATATAGCCATTGTCTATATGCAACTGAAGCCCTCTCCTACTAATTGGCTGACTTGCTCAGCTTTTGCTTGATTATCACTGCAAGCTAGGTGTATTATGTGTGCACTTCTCATTGGCTTATAAGCAGCCTGCAGGCTTTATAAAGCAGCAGAGAACTGTTTGGGAGTGAGGTTCTCCAATTGTGTGTTTGGTAAGTTTTAGAGCAGTAGGAGACAGGCCTTGGAGGTGGCAGCTCCAAGGTTTTGGCTGCGCTCACATATGGTGTTAGATGCTGGTTCTGGGGCCCTGGGCAGTGAGAGTTCCCGGGGCCCCAGGCTGGCTCATGCACCATTGTTTTAAATCATTGTAGTATCCCATGCAGTTTAGTTAGGAGGGGGGCAGATGAGAGGGAAAATCCTGCACGCTGGTGCCCCCTGCTGGTCATATAGCCATTGTCTATATGCAACTGAAGCCCTCTCCTACTAATTGGCTGACTTGCTCAGCTTTTGCTTGATTATCACTGCAAGCTAGGTGTATTATGTGTGCACTTCTCATTGGCTTATAAGCAGCCTGCAGGCTTTATAAAGCAGCAGAGAACTGTTTGGGAGTGAGGTTCTCCAATTGTGTGTTTGGTAAGTTTTAGAGCAGTAGGAGACAGGCCTTGGAGGTGGCAGCTCCAAGGTTTTGGCTGCGCTCACATATGGTGTTAGATGCTGGTTCTGGGGCCCCGGGCAGTGAGAGTTCCCGGGGCCCCAGGCTGGCTCATGCACCATTGTTTTTAATCATTGTAGTATCCCATGCAGTTTAGTTAGGAGGGGGGCAGATGAGAGGGAATATCCTGTACGCTGGTGCCCCCTGCTGGTCATATAGCCATTGTCTATATGCAACTGAAGCCCTCTCCTACTAATTGGCTGACTTGCTCAGCTTTTGCTTGATTATCACTGCAAGCTAGGTGTATTATGTGTGCACTTCTCATTGGCTTATAAGCAGCCTGCAGGCTTTATAAAGCAGCAGAGAACTGTTTGGGAGTGAGGTTCTCCAATTGTGTGTTTGGTAAGTTTTAGAGCAGTAGGAGACAGGCCTTGGAGGTGGCAGCTCCAAGGTTTTGGCTGCGCTCACATATGGTGTTAGATGCTGGTTCTGGGGCCCCAGGCAGTGAGAGTTCCCGGGGCCCCAGGCTGGCTCATGCACCATTGTTTTTAATCATTGTAGTATCCCATGCAGTTTAGTTAGGAGGGGGGCAGATGAGAGGGAATATACTGCACGCTGGTGCCCCCTACTGGTCATATAGCCATTGTCTATATGCAACTGCAGCCCTCTCCTACTAATTGGCTGACTTGCTCAGCTTTTGCTTGATTATCACTGCAAGCTAGGTGTATTATGTGTGCACTTCTCATTGGCTTATAAGCAGCCTGCAGGCTTTATAAAGCAGCAGAGAACTGTTTGGGAGTGAGGTTCTCCAATTGTGTGTTTGGTAAATGATACTTTGACAACATGATGCTGCCATTACTGTCACTCAGGTGCGTAGCAATAGTAATAGCAGCCATAGCAGCCGCTATGGGGCCCTGGAGCAGAGGGGGCCCAGGTGGTACTTGATGTATTCACTATTAACTTCCTTGAGTTCCTCCACCTTCTGACCAGTGCCAATGGACTTTATGCAGTGTAGATTCCACAGGAATGTAAACTGCCAGTTAGCTCATATTCATAGGGTAGGGGCAGATGGCAAAGCTAAAGCATTCCTACATCTGAGGGTCCCTTGAAAGTTTTGCTATAGGACCTCATAATCGCTAGTTACACCACTGCTGTCACTGCTTTAAATGGAACCCGAGGTGGGGATTCAAATTAAAAAAAGACAATGCTACCTGATCTGGTGGACTGGGCAGATTAGGTATTCGCAATCCCCGCCGCTCTGCACCACTCCAGTGGCCTGCCATCCACTACTTTTGTATCTGTGACCCCTGGGGTCACGACGCTGTTCTTATATACAGAGCAGCATGCAGGGAGGCAGGGGAGTGGCAATCTGGCAGGCGGGCGGGGGGGTGATAGCCTGGCTGTTGGGGAGCAGACAGCGGCGTGGGGGGACACAGAGGCATGTCATGTAGCAGGGGACATGGCTCCGTGTCCCAACTGCCCCTCTCCGCTATGCACCCCCTAGGGTACACCTTAATGAGTTGTCCTTTTGGACTTCATATGTTGGCTTCTTACAGTGTTAAGAACATCTCCATCTGAATCAATATTGCTGACATTTATGTGTTTTTAAAGAAGCAGTCTGCCCCTCCAAAATGCTGGCTGATCCAGAGAGAGAATCAATGAAATGCTAATGTCTTGGCATTGAAGCAAAGTTTCTGCCAATTGTGTGCTGCCAGGCAGTTGTACCATCCAGTTCACTTTCAGCTTGCAATTGGCCAGAAATTGACATCATTTTGCAAAATTAGCATATCAATGCTTCTCTCTCCTGGACATTTTTTCTTTCTTTTCCATTATACACCTTATCGTGAGTCATGTATGAGGACAATGATGCAAATTTTATGACAATTTTGTGCTACCGGTGAATGAGCCCCTCACCTCACTGCAGGCGGTTGTCCAAAGATTTACATCAGATTCCAAAATCAGCATCTCATTGATCATCTCTCCTATTCATCACCTGATTCCTCTTGCTTGCTGCAAAGTTTATGTGTGTCGTGATGACACTGAAAATGCTGGCCGCTATTCCCATCAATAGTTCTTTGTTATGTTATTCATGCCAGGTCTTTTTATTAAAAGTTAAAATTTTATGACTCAATTCGTCCAAAGCTGTGGAATAAATGGCAAAGAAATAATAATTGAGTAAATGAAATGGACTATTGATGCAACGCTTTCTCAAAACAGTACATCAGAGGGTCAAGAAACAATTCTAGAAACAACTGAATTTCAGTCATCAGTAGCCGAGAGCCTACATCAGTGGCTACTTGACAGTTTTCAATATAGCTGAAAAGCTCTAGTAAAACTAGTATAAGTGATATAAAAAGATTTCTAAAAATGAAAATACTTATTACAAAATAAAAATTAAACCAATGACTAAACTAAGAAAACCTGTGAGGTAGAATTGTTGGGCTTAGGGGAAAAATGCAGAGCTAGGAGGCCAAAATGGTGCAACTCCAGATTCTGCAAGTCTCAAATGTGTTAGCACTGAAGAATGGCACTGTGTTAGCAATGTGCATGAGGGTAATGGCCCCACAGAATTGGCCTACTCACCTATGATGCCACCTCTCACCGATGCATGCTGCTCTACATATTTCCATCTGTTCCGCCTTCACAACTGGAACTTCCTACCCTGCTATAAAGGGACATGCCACGGCAGTTTCACATTTCAAGAAATTGTCCTCACTCAGCATGCATGTAGAAAAGGAACATGGGAATTTGGGCGCCAGAGGTCACCTATAGTAGAATACCAGTAAATGTATCTATAGTCCATGAGAGAATTTGGGCACTGGTTATTACAGATAATAGAATATTGGTAAGTTTACTGATATTCTACTAGAGAATTTGGACCCTAATCTCACTCTAACCCTCACCCCCTTATCCTAACACTAACCTTAACTTCCTTCTCCAAACACTAAAATAATTTACCCCAAAAGTGGGGTTTGGCACCATAATAGCCGGACCCCAAGTGGCGTACATATTAGTGCATTGTGGGTGAGTTGGATGGCGGGAGAGCCAAATGACTAGAGATGGCTCGAACCTCCGATTTTAGGTTCACGAACCTTGAGCGCGAACTTCCACAAAAGTTTGCGAACCTGCGAACTGCAATAGACTTCAATGGGGAGGCGAACTTTGAAAACTACAAACATTTATGCTGGCCACAAAAGTGATGGAAAAGATGTTTCAAGGGGTCTAACACCTGGAGTTTTGCATGGCGGAGTAGGATTGAAAAATTAAGGAGAATGGCAGAGTTCTTGATAAGTTAAACCAGATAGTACAAATTTATTATGTTCAGATAATAAAATATACACAATTGCTTGATTGCATGCAAAAGTCAGCAGGATCTAAAACTAGCTAAAATTCTTGCTGGAGCCAGAACACCTCTTGAATATGCTAAACATACCTTTACCTAACTAAGCTATGCCGGCATTACATACACCAGTACCTTGCATACTGGCACACGGGCCCAGACAGACATGGATATCATATAGATCTAATGGATAAAATGCTGTAAGCTCCCCATAGAGGGCATAAGATCCACCTGCACAGCAGCGATAGAGCATGGGTTAATGCAAGCCACAAGAAGTGCAAGCCACAAGAAGTGTTATTGACTAACAAGCAGTTCCAGAAGTTGCGCAACAGTAAACTGTAGCAATCTCACCACCTCCGCTGCTTTAATCTTCTCGTGGGTACCCACATCATTGTATGCGGCTTGGCTTGTCCTGGTATCCTGCATCAAGGTATTCACTATAAGCGGTGGATAGGTCGCAGTCCGTGGCTGGCCTGGCTCCTTTCCGCCAGCAATGCCTCCAGCAATGGTGTCAGTCGGGCTAGCACGTGGGACGCCGTGTAGAAGCGCTCCCACCGTCAGTGCTTGGCATGGGATGTGTCACCAGGGTGTAAAGGCTCCGCCCATCGACGCGTTTCCCGCCCCTCTAGTGGGCGATTTGTCAGGATGTAAGCTAGGTGTGTCCACCATTTCCTTTTATGTGTCAACGGAGCCAACCTCCTCAGCCCCAAGTTGCCACCTCCTTCCTCTTAGTCTCTGGGAAAGAGGCGGATCACTCAACACATACACCAGATGCATTCTACGGTGGCAGCAACAGCACAAAGCAGAGAGTCATAGCAGATGTGTCGGCTAAAGGCAGGGATGATGATTCCTCACATTTTCAAACGTCCCAGACGTAACACTTGCATATAGAGATACAATCTCAAAAGATACTGGCTGTAATATAGGATAATTGACTATCATATCTTTTCAAAATAAGGAAAAGGTTAGGAACATCTGGCGGAGTAGGATACATGCCAAAAGTCCCGAGGAAAAATCTGGATTTGACGCATAGCAGCATTTTAAGGGCAGAAATTACATTACAATGCTAAATTGGAGGCATAAAGTGCTTTAGAACATCTTGCATGTGTATACATCAATCAGGGAGTGTAATTAGTGTACTGCTTCACACTGACAGACCAAACTCACTGTGTAATGCACCGCAAACAGCTGTTTGTGTAGTGACGGCCTTGCTGGACTGGTGCACACCATGGCCAGAGTGCAGGCCGTGGCGGTTTTCAAGCCAATTTGGTCGCCGGGCTGTGGTAGCTCAATGATAGAACAACAGTGACATTCCAGCTGATTGAATTTGGTCTGTCGACAATGAAGCAACAACCTTATTATCTTGTGTGTGCCCCCCCGACACACTCATATAGCGGCGGTCATTGCTTCATTGTGATATGCAAGCCCCTTCACCTCAGCAAGGTAATGATCACGAAGGGGAATTGACACATGTACATGCCTTTTGTTTTGTTGTTGCAGCCGCAGTGCAGGCAGAAAAATTAGGCAGGCATGTACACACACCAGAAAAAATTGTTATTGTTTTTGTTAGCGGGCGCTGCTAGCAGCAGCCTTAAAAATTCAGGAATCCACCTGGAGTCCTGGACCCTGTTGGTGGTGGCGGAGAAGGAAGTCAAGCGGCCTGCAGGCAGAGATGCTGTGTGGGGACTGGGGACGGACTTAGTCTTGGGGCAGGCAGTCACACGGCGTGCAGGCAGAGATGCTGTGTGTGGCGACTGACTTCGTTTTTGGGCAGGCCTGGCCGTGCTTTGCAGACCACGTGGTCAGATGGACCCTTGACCCAACGCTGTGTGCCAAAGATGACACCACTTGCCTTTCAACATCACGGTACAGTTTGGGTATCGCCTTTTTTGAGAAATAATTGCAGCCTGGTCAGGGCCGGTGCTACCATTAAGGCGAAGGAGGCAGCTGCCCCAGGGCCCCAGAGCTTGTAGGGGCCCCCAGTGGCTACAAGAGGGAAAAAAAATTTCAAATCGGCCTTATAGTTTTTGAGAAAATCGATTTTAAAGTTTCAGAGGGAAAAAAACACATTTAAAAACCTGCCGAATTTAATGTTTAATAGCAAATCCACCTTAAATGCTAGAAACCCTAAATTTGCAGGATGTGTTAAGGAGATCATTAGGAATAAGAGGAAAAAACCATTTTTCAAAAAGACCTTATAGTTTTTGAGATAATCGATTTTAAAGTTTAAAAGGAAAAAAGTACAGTTTTAAATGTGGTAAATGTCACTTTTAGTAACAAACCTAACGGTAGTGTAATTTTACATGCATCAAACGAAAGCGCAATAAATTTCCTGACAGGGTTTCCAGAGGGTCTATATGCAGCCACAGCGCTTTGGCCAGGGATCGCTATATAGCCGCAATATGGCTGTATGAAGATCCCTGGCATTTTTTCCTATTTTCCCAATTTTTTTTATGTTTAGAGTGTGGGAATTTAAAAAAAAAAAAAATTATGTAGGGTCCCCCCTCCTGAAACTTTTTAACCCCTTGTCCCCCATGCAGGCTGGGATAGCCAGAATGTGGAGCTCTGACCGATTGGGACTTCACACCCTGACTATACCAGCTGAAAAAAAGGTCCCCTAATGCCGATTTTTGTTCCGGGGTATATGTTGAGGGGGCCCCCCAGGTTTATTTTGCCCTGGGGCCCCACTGTTGCTTAAACCGGCCCTGAGCCTGGTATCTTCCACTGTGGTGTGTGGCTTTGCTTTTGTGTGCTGCTTTTCCTCAGGTGGTCATTCCATTGCAGTTTGTGCTTTGTCATCATGTGCCTTCGTAAGGAAGTTGTCCCTATGCGGGTCTTGGTCTTTCCACGGCTCAATTTTTGGTGTCAGAGAGTACAGATGGCATTGGTCTCATCTGCGGCAGTCGGCAGACACATAAAAAATATCCACACCGCTGAGCCCTAGAATGATGGCACTTTGGTGGTAGCTGCCGACTGAGGCCTGGTGCACACCAGAGGAGTTTTTCTGAGCGTTTTGAGTTTTTGAAACCTCCTACTAATGTTATCATATGTGTCTATGCACACTGGAGGGATGAGGTTTTGTAAAAAAAAAAAAAAAACATAGCGTTACATTGGGAAGAGCTTTTGAAACCTCTACCATTTGGGGAGCTTTTCTGGTGTGTCTCAGCCCTGAGTGTTAAGTGGGCTGCCAGAATCAGAGCAGGAGGAGGAAGATATGTCCCAGTTCCGTGTGGAAGCTGAGGAAGATGAGGTGTTCTGTGTTAAATAGTCAACAACGTCCCGACTATCTTGGGGGTTGATGGCACGTGCCTTCTGAACACTGTGCTTTGGTCGAGGGCCACACAAAATCACAACCTCGAACAGACCTGCCGGGTAGCCTGTCTCTGGCTCTGCCTATTTTGTCCATATTGGGGAGGATGAAGTGAAAGGTATGCACTGACTTGACTAACACAATGTGCAGTCACACAGGTACAGTGAACAGGTATGGTGTGACTGGTATATAAAACTGTGTGCTGTCACACAGATGCAGTGAACAGGTATGCAGTGACTGGTAGCAATACAATGTGCAGCTGTCACACACACAGGTACACTGAACAAGTATGCATGGACTAGTATAACAAATGTAGTATGCACGGACTAGTATAACAAATGTGCAGCTGTCACACACACAGGTAAAGTGAACAGGTATGCATGGACTGGCATTAATATAATATGCAGCTGTCACACACAGGTACCGTGAACAGGTATGCAGTGACTGGTATATATAAAAGCTGCTGTCACGCAGGTGCAGTAAACATGCACAGGTATGCAGAGACTGGTATTACAAATGTGCAGCTGTCACACACACAGGTCCCATGAACAGGTATGCAGTGACTGGTATATAATATAACACTGCATGCTGTCACGCAGGTGCACTGAACAGGTATGCAGTGACTGGTATCAATACACTGTGCAGTTGTCACACACAAAGGCACCGTGCACAGGTATGCAGTGACTAGTATTACAAATGTGCAGCTGTCACACACACAGGTACCGTGAACAGGTATGCAGTGACTAGTATTACAAATGTGCAGCTGTCACACACACAGGTACCGTGAACAGGTATGCAGTGACTAGTATTACAAATGTGCAGCTGTCACACACGTGCAGTGAAAAGGTAGGCACTGAATGTGCTGGGCCTGGCAATGGCACAGTGGAATTACCAAGGGCTGTGACTGACTGACAGGGCTGTATATGCAAGTGTCAGTGGGCCACACACAAAAAAAAATAGATCACAAGAACAACATTAGCTCTCAAAAGAGCTGTTGTGGGTTGCTTTTTAGCAATAAGTATCAGCAAGAAGCAAGCTAACAAGCCTAACAAGAGCCTAACTAAGCTTTCCCTATGTCTGCAGCAGGTTCCTCTCCCTTCTCTAATGACTGCAGCCACACCGAGTGAGATAATGGCCGACGCAGCTGCCTTATATAAGGGGGGGGGGCTCCAGGAGGGAGTGTAGCCTGATTGGCTGCCCTGTGTCTGCTGACTGTGATGTAGAGGGTCAAAGTTGCGGGTCGAACTCGCATAAAGTTTGTGGTTCACCGCGAAGGCGAATCACTGAAGTTTGCGCAAATAAGTTCGCGGTCAAACCGTTCGGGCCATCTCTACAAATGACGGCTCTCCCTGCTGCAGCTAAACTCCCCGGTGACGTTAAATACTATTCCCCCTCTGAGTCGTCACAACTTGGAGGAAGGTGTAATTTATGGTCCAGCAATCGATGGAACCCCAAATTACTCTTACACACCCCGCGCAGCATATCATTGCTGCTATGGCATCAAAACCACATGCTTCACCCAAGTGCCCGTTAACTTACCCTCCTCTGCTTCTCCACCCTTTCCTCTCCATTTTGAATGTGAAGAAAATTATTTACTTTAATAGAGTGGTTAACTGGGTGCAACATGCAGAAATCTGCAGTTAATTGTAGCCTATATGCGGGTTGCAAAGCTGGGATCTTGATTTGTTATGTTGTCCTCGAGCAATGCATTTCCAGGCACATACTGCATTGGTAAAGCATTGGTGTAGTATTACCAATGGTCCACAAACCTAATCAAGGATACAGCTTCATGGCCATGACTAGGCCACACATTCTGAAATCAGACCATAATGATTGCTATTAAAAATGCGTTAATTGGCAATCATCCAAATGAGCTCCAAGTGTCCTTGGACTGATTTTGAAAAATTAGACATATAACATTGATGACTTATTTGCATTATGGGATGGAGCTATCTATCTTTTGAAGATTACTTTAAACCAAGTCCAAAAGTCTATCAGACCTGTAACACATGGCAGTAGTAACTCCCCAAACATCCTAAAGCACTTGGAATATTTTCCCAGATGCCTCCAAAGGTTAGTATAGAGCATCCTATACTGCCCTTTCTGGTGCCTTAGTTACAGCAAGGGATGCATAATCTCCTACAGAAATTTACCAAATACTCTAAAAGCCTCACCAAAGACCCTCAAAGACCACCAGCTCTTGCATAACACAACTATACTCTCTGACATCTCAAAGTCCCAGAAAACTTCCCAACACAGGAAAGGTATGACTTTGAAAACAGCAAACTGTCATCTGTTGTCATCTGAGAATGTGTATGTATAGTGTCAAGCACACAAATGACTAGGCCGTGTTCCTTTTTTTTCTTTCTCTGCCTGAAAGAGTTAAAAATAAGGTATGCAAGTGACAGTTTCTGTCCGGTTTGGGACCAAGTCGGACTGGGTCAGACTGTAGCATAACCCTTACTGATAAGTAATTACAGCCATAAAACACTTTCCTGTCAGTAAATGGCTTCTGACAGCAGGAGAGAGATAAAAAGGATCAATAATTCATAGATTTGAGCTCTAGCATACGTCAATGAAGGTGTAATTGAGCAGAGGAAATGAAACAGTAAAAATGTAAAAACTAGATTGAACATAAAGTTAAACTGTAGGATATCTGTAATGATCCGCTCAGCTGGATGCACTGGCAGACAGCTGTTTGACCATTCCTCTAGTCTGTGGGCTGCAGGTCTCTGCAGGAGAGACCTGTTTTTCCGTTGCAAGTTTCTGGTCTGTTCTGCTGCTGAGGAATTTGCATGCACTCGTTATGCAAATCCCTTACCTGCCTCCTTTGATGACTGGCAGTATAAAGAGCCATGTTTCCCAGAGTCCTTTGCTGGTCATAAGAGTTAGTTCCTGTATAACACTCGCCTGGAGTGTCAGCCTTGCTCTTTGTTTGAAGATTAGCCTAGAGTAATTCCTGGAACTGCACTAGGCAGTTTCCCTAGTGCAGTTAGGATTGCATATCTGTTTTGTTTGTCTGTTGTGATTGTCCTGTCCCAGCGGTGGTCGACAGGAAGTCATTCTGATCTTTGTTCTTGGAGTATAGCTGGAGCAGCGGTTGCTACCAGCTATCTCCTCTATCTGTCTTGCCTGGATCGCACTCGCCTTGCACTAGTGCTGTGGATCCTATCTCTCGTTAATTCCTTTTTTCGTGTATCTGTCTTGTCTGCTACGAACGCTTGCTGGAGGCTCGGTGAGGTAACCGTTAAGCAAGCGCTCGCATCCTCTGTTTCATGTTTGTCTGTCCGTGGTTAGTTAGGCGTGCTTGTCTCTGTTGTGCTTATCACACGGGGACCGCGCATAAACGCGTGCACTGTTGCGAATGAGTGCGGTGTTCGCGTTTAGCTAGCGTTTGTTATTTTCCTTATCTCCTTATTGTATGATTTGCTGTGCCTTTGCTACTCTCGTGCTCTGCCTTGCTGTAGCCTTGTGTCACCTCTGGCAATCGCCTCTCTCGCGATTGCGTTCCTACTTCATATCTGTTGTTGTGTGCGCACCGTCGCGGGTTGGCGACTAGTTTGGTGCACACACGTACAATCTGTCCCTGTGCTCATTCTCTTCCGCAATCGCTTCTCTTGCGATTGCGTCCTCACTTGGTTTCTTCTGTTGTGTGTCCACCGTCGCAGGGGGCGGCTAGATTGGTGGACAAACATACATCCCTCATCTGTGCTTATTCGGTCTTGTGTCACTGTTAGCAATCGCCATCTCCGGCGATTGCCTTCTCGCTTTGTCTTCCTGGTTGTGTGTTCATCGTCGCAGGGTGGCGACTAGTTTGGTGAACACACATACCCTCTGTCGCTTTGATCTCTCTCTTTCAGAGCTATCTTGCCCTGTGTTTCTTCCCTTCGTACAATTCCTGTCTGGCGTGTGTGGTAGGGCAGAGGAGCTGTTCCTCTGCACTCCACAGCTCCATCTGTCGACAGGAATTTCCCTCTACAGGTGCATTGCACCTTTTGCTGGGTTCCCGCAAATTACATGCTTGTGGAGGATTTCCGCAGTATCAGCGCACGTCTTGTGCGCTGATCACGGAGAGAATTCCACAATCGTTACAATATCTAAAAAAAAGGTCATTTTTAGCAGAAGAATAGATACAATTGTTTTTCTCATCAGTTTATTTTCACCTAAGTCCTAAATCTGTCATGCGGATAATGCTGGAGCATCCACGCGTTAGTGGCCAGCATGTGTTGTTGCATGCGGTGGACTGTAAGTTATGTAAGCCTTTGGCGACGCTTTTTTAAAATGTTTCTGTGTTCACGTGGCATCAATTGCAGAAGCATATTTTTTCAATACACTTCCACGCAATTTGATTTTTAGCCACAGGAAGCGAGCGCTATTTAACCTCACTTCCTGCTTGGCTTGCAGCAAGAAGGGAGATTACCACTAGTGTTGGGCGAACATCTAGATGTTCGGGTTCGGGCCGAACAGGCCGAACATGGCCGCGATGTTCGGGTGTTCGACCCGAACTCCGAACATAATGGAAGTCAATGGGGACCCGAACTTTTGTGGTTTGTAAAGCCTCCTTACATGCTACATACCCCAAATTTACAGGGTATGTGCACCTTGGGAGTGGGTACAAGAGGAAAAAAATTTTTAGCAAAAAGAGTTTATAGTTTTTGAGAAAATCGATTTTAAAGTTTCAAAGGGAAAACTGTCTTTTAAATGCGGGAAATGTCTGTTTTCTTTGCACAGGTAACATGCTTTTTGTCGGCATGCAGTCATAAATGTAATACATATAAGAGGTTCCAGGAAAAGGGACCGGTAATGCTAACCCAGCAGCAGCACACGTGATGGAACAGGAGGAGGGTGGCGCAGGAGGAGAAGGCCACGCTTTGAGACACAACAACCCAGGCCTTGCATGAGGACAAGAAGCGTGCGGATAGCATGCTTTGTACCGCCATGTAGTCATAAATGTAATAAAGATAAGAGGTTCCATAAACAGGGACCGGCAACGGTAACCCAGCAGCAGCAGCAGCAGCAGCAGCACACGTGATGGAACAGGAGGAGGCGCAGGAGGAGAAGGCCACGCTTTGTGAGACACAACAACCCAGGCCTTGCATGAGGACAAAAAGCGTGCGGATATAGCAGCAATGCTTTTTGCCGCCATGCAGTCATAAATGTAATACAGATGAGAGGTTCAATAAACAGGGACCGGAAACGCTAAACCATCCCAGATGTTCATCGGTCATGTTACTTGGTTGGGGTCCAGGAGTGTTGCGTAGTCGTTTCCAATCCAGGATTGATTCATTTTAATTTGAGTCAGACGGTCTGCATTTTCTGTGGAGAGGCGGATACGCCGATCTGTGATGATGCCTCCGGCAGCACTGAAACAGCGTTCCGACATAACGCTGGCTGCCGGGCAAGCCAGCACCTCTATTGCGTACATTGCCAGTTCGTGCCAGGTGTCTAGCTTCATGCCCGGTTTCAGGTCCAGCGGTGCCAGCCACAAATCCGTCTGTTCCTTTATTCCCCTCCAAATTTCCTCCCCTGTGTGCTGCTTATCCCCAAGGCAGATCAGCTTCAGCAACGCTTGCTGACACATGCCAACAGCTGTGCTGCACTGCTTCCACGATCCTACTGCTGCTGGTGCTGGGTTAGCATTTCCGGATGAGGTACAGCTTTGAGATGCGTTGGAGGAGAAGGAGTCAGAGAGGTAGGTGCTGCTGTTGTTATCCAGCTGTTTGCGGCGTGGGCAACACCCGCGCCGTAGCAGGTGAGGAATCGCTGCCAGGCTCCACAAGGTTCACCCAGTGCGCGGTAAGGGAGATGTATCGACCCTGGCCGAACGCACTCGTCCAGGTGTCAGTGGTGAGGTGAACCTTGCAGGCAACGGCATTCTTCAAGCTTCGGGTTATTTAGCTGACCACGTGCTCATGCAACTCAGGCACTACAGAGCGCGCAAAGTGGTAGCGGCTGGGAACCACGTAACGTGGGATGGCCACTGACATCATGCCCTTGAAGCTGTTTGTCTCCACCACTCGATATGGCAGCATTTCGCAGGCCAGAAGCTTGGCTATGCTGGCTGGCTGTTACTGCCACGGCCCGGGGGTCATTTGCTGGCAATTTCCTCTTGTGCTCAAACATCTCAGAGACAGACAACTCAACCGTAGCGCTGCACACCGAAGGGCTGTTGGTTGTTGTGTTTGATGAACACTGGGAGACCTCAAGAGCACTAGTCCGGAAAGTGACAGTGTCAGCATCGTCTGATGTTTGTGAATGTTGTGAACCACGCAATGGCTGGGCTACTGCTGCTGCTGAGGCGGGTCTGGTGGTGAGTCTGGTGAACCCAAGGGAGGCAGTGTTGCTGGTGGTACCCTGTCCTGCCGCGTTTGCCCACAGAGTGGGATGTTTGGATAGAATGTGGCGGCTCATGCTGGTGGTGGAGAGGTTGTTAATACTTTTCCCCCTGCTCAGGCGGGTCTTGCACACCTTGCAAATCGCCATGGTAACATCCTCAGTGCAGTCTTCAAAGAAAGCCCAGACTTTAACTGGCTGAGGACTCGGACCTCGTGCGTGATGTGCTGGTGCTGCTTAACCCACTGCTGGACGCTTGAGAGGTCATCCAAGTAATTATCTGGTCCTGTTCTTTTGGATCTGTGAAGGTTGTTGTCCTGGACAACATGGGCAGTATTGAGTGGGTTTTCTTGGGTGCTCCCCTGTGGCCTGTACGTGAACCGTCAGGGGAAACACCTCTTCCCTTGCCCCTCCCTCTTTCACCGGATTTCTTCCTCATTTCACTTATCCTTAAAGTACACGCTGACTGGCAGCAGTACAGTGGCAGTACAGAAATGCTATACAGTGGTGGGTGAGCGGTGTACCACTATTGTCAGCAGTGACACAGAGCACAATGCTATACAGTGGCGGGTGAGCGGTGTACTACTGTTCCCAGCAGACACAGAGTGGAAGTAAACACAATGCTATATAGTGTGGCTGAGCCGTGTACACAGAGTGGCATTAAACACAATGCTATATAGTCTGCTATATAGTCACCCCGAACAGGGTGATGTTCTGCAGAACCCGAACAGTGGCAAACACTGTTCGCCCAACACTACTGGGAGGGAACGCAGATTTTAGTACCTAAACACACGATACAACATGTTTTCCGGGGTCGGACTCTGAGGCACATACAGATGGTCCCGATCATCATCCTCATCATACAACTCTTCTCCTGAGTCTGACCCACCCACCACCTCTGCCACCCCAACATCCCCAGACACAGACCCCTCATCGTCCTCAACATTAACTTGGGATGCTGGCCTGAGCCAGACCTCCTCCTCCACATCAGGCCCCATCATCTCCTCAATGGCAGCCCTCATTAATCGCTCTGGCGACGGACTGATGGACACAACGTTCTCCTCCGGGGAGGGCTGCTGCTGACCACTGGCTGCTGGGGTGGATGTTATAGCTTGCGTGGGGCGTTGGCTGTTGCTGTTGTTGGGAGTGCTGCTCACAGCGGAGGTCTCTGGGGAACTCATGTTGAGCTCATATAGTGGTTGACGGTGAGTGGAGTATTACTGATCCCAGCAATATACACACTGACTGGCAGAGTACGCAATGCTATATAGTGTGGCTGAGCGGTGTACACAGAGTGGCAGTAAACACAATGCTATATAGTCTGGCTGAGCGAGCGGTGTACTACTGTTCCCAGCAGAATCAGAGTGGCAGTAAACAATGGTATATAGTCTGGCTGAGCGGTGTACACAGAGTGTCAGTAAACAATGGTATATAGTCTGGCTGAGCGAGCGGTGTACTACTGTTCCCAGCAGAATCAGAGTGGCAGTAAACAATGGTATATAGTCTGGCTGAGCGGTGTACACAGAGTGTCAGTAAACAATGGTATATAGTCTGGCTGAGCGGTGTACACACAATGCTATATAGTCTGCTATATAGTGTCAGTAAACAATGGTATATAGTCTGGCTGAGCGAGCGGTGTACTACTGTTCCCAGCAGAATCAGAGTGGCAGTAAACAATGGTATATAGTCTGGCTGAGCGGTGTACACAGAGTGTCAGTAAACAATGGTATATAGTCTGGCTGAGCGAGCGGTGTACTACTGTTCCCAGCAGAATCAGAGTGGCAGTAAACAATGGTATATAGTCTGGCTGAGCGGTGTACACAGAGTGTCAGTAAACAATGGTATATAGTCTGGCTGAGCGGTGTACACAGAGTGTCAGTAAACAATGGTATATAGTCTGGCTGAGCGGTGTACACAGAGTGGCAGTAAACACAATGCTATATACTCTGGCTGAGCGAGCGGTGTACTACTGTTCCCAGCAGACACAGAACAGTAAACAGAATGCTATATAGTGTGGCTGAGCGAGCGGTGTACCACTATTCCCAGCAGACACAGAACAGTAAACAGAATGCTATATAGTGTGGCTGAGCGAGCGGTGTACCACTATTCCCAGCAGACACAGAACAGTAAACAGAATGCTATATAGTGTGGCTGAGCGAGCGGTGTACCACTATTCCCAGCAGACACAGAACAGTGAACAGAATGCTATATAGTGTGGCTGAGCGAGCGGTGTACCACTATTCCCAGCAGACACAGAACAGTGAACAGAATGCTATATAGTGTGGCTGAGCGAGCGGTGTACCACTATTCCCAGCAGACACAGAACAGTGAACAGAATGCTATATAGTGTGGATGAGCGAGCGGTGTACCACTATTCCCAGCAGACACAGAACAGTAAACAGAATGCTATATAGTGTGGCTGAGCGAGCGGTGTACCACTATTCCCAGCAGACACAGAACAGTGAACAGAATGCTATATAGTGTGGCTGAGCGAGCGGTGTACCACTATTCCCAGCAGACACAGAACAGTGAACAGAATGCTATATAGTGTGGCTGAGCGAGCGGTGTACCACTATTCCCAGCAGACACAGAACAGTAAACAGAATGCTATATAGTGTGGCTGAGCGAGCGGTGTACCACTATTCCCAGCAGACACAGAACAGTAAACAGAATGCTATATAGTGTGGCTGAGCGAGCGGTGTACCACTATTCCAAGCAGACACAGAACAGTGAACAGAATGCTATATAGTGTGGCTGAGCGAGCGGTGTACCACTATTCCCAGCAGACACAGAGTGGCAGTAAACAGAATGCTATATAGTGTGGCTGAGCGAGGTACACAGAGTGGCAGTAAACAGAATGCTATATAGTGTGGCTGAGCAAGCGGTGTACTACTATTCCCAGCAGACACAGAGTGGCAGTAAACAGAATGCTATATAGTGTGGCTGAGCGAGGTACACAGAGTGGCAGTAAACAGAATGCTATATAGTGTGGCTGAGCAAGCGGTGTACTACTGTTCCCAGCAGTGACACAATGACAGGGGGGACCCTGGCTAGCGTGGCTGGAGCGCGCACTACCCTGCCTGCCTACCCAAAGCTAAACCCACAGACAAATGGCGGAGATATGACGTGGTTCGGGTATTTATTTACCCGAACCACGTGACAGTTCGGCCAATCAGAGCGCGTTCGGGTCCGAACCACGTGACCCGTTCGGCCAATCACAGTGCTAGCCGAACGTTCGGGGAACGTTCGGCCATGCGCTCTTAGTTCGGCCATATGGCCGAACGGTTTGGCCGAGCACCGTCAGGTGTTCGGCCGAACTCGAACATCACCCGAACAGGGTGATGTTCTGCAGAACCCGAACAGTGGCGAACACTGTTCGCCCAACACTAATTACCACGCATTGCTGCGGTAATCGCCGAAGGCTATTTTTAGCGTTGCGGTGCGATGCAATTGTTGCACCACAGAGCTCCCCCAAAGCCGGTTGCCAGTCTAAGACCGGCTTCAATGTTATGGGTTAAGTAGGTTTATATTGCTCTTGTGGAAGGGGCCAACCAGTAAGTTTAACCACTTAACAACCGCCTAACTCCGATAGGCGTCGGCAGGTCGAAGTGGTGTTCACATGGAACGAGCGGCCGTTCCATGTCAGTTCACTGAGGGTGTCTCCGTGAACAGCCTGCGAGCCTCCGATCGTGGCTCGCAGGCTAAATGTAAACACGCTGGGAAGAAATCCCCGCTGTTTCCATCATTCCGTAAAGGAGATCGGTGATCCCCGGCCTATGATTGGCCGGGGATCGCTGGCATCTGATAGGCTGAAGCCTGTCAGAGGCGGCGCAGGACGGATCGCCATCCTGTGCCGCCCAGAAAGAGGCAGGTCGGGAGGGAAAGAGAGGGACGCTGGGAATAGACGCATACACGCAGATAGCCGGCGGCGATCAAATCCCCCCAGCAGGACATCCCCCTAGTGGGGAAAAAAGGGGGGAAGTCTGGTCGCCCTGCCTGTGCAAAGTGATCTGTGCTGTGGGCTGGAGAGCCCACGCAGCACAGATCACAGAAACACAGCCCGGTCCATAAAGGAATACTGTAGGGGGTCGGGGGAAAATGAGTTGAACTTACCCGGAGCTTCTAATGGTCCCCCGCAAACATCCTGTGCCCGCACAGCCACTCACCGGTGTTCCGGCCCCGCCTCCGGTTCACTTCTGGAATTTCAGACTTTAAAGTCTGAAAACCACTGCACCTGCGTTGCCGTGTCCTCGATCCTACTGATGTCACCAGGTGCATACTGCGCAGGCCCAGTATGGTCTGTACCTGCGCAGTACGCTCCTGGTGACATCAGCGGGATCGAGGACACGGCAACGCAGGCGCAGTGGTTTTCAGACTTTAAAGTCTGAAATTCCAGAAGTGAACTGGAGGCGGGCCCGGAGCATCCATAAGTGGCTGCGCTGGCACAGGATGTCTGCGGGGGACCATTAGAAGCCCCGGGTAAGTTCAACTCATTTTCCCCCGATCCCCCTACAGTAGTCCTTTAAGTGGTTAAGAAAAATAAACTTTTGTAGACCGAAGTATGTGGAAGTTAATGTGTTAAAAACCACTGCACTATTCAGTTGAGGCATGCTATGCATTCTCAGTTTCCTGAATGTCCCTTGAGATTAGAATCTGATGATCTTGAAGCCATGTTTATTACAGAAAAAGTTGATAAACCACTATCTGCCACATACGGCTGTTTACTGAGGGATAGATCGGGCAAACTTGATAAATGTTTTCGGGCCTGGCAGGGAGAGGTTCCTGACCTTGACACTGAGGATCTTAAATCTTAAAACCTCGATCTCTAATCTCCAATCTGATCTGGTTGCTGCTAGGGATAGACTAATGTCCCTTAAAATACTTCATTGTGTATATTTCACCCCTGTCCGAACCCCTCTCTCTCCACGGACTGCTCCAGATGTGGATTACACCGGAATACCTTTGGTCATATGATGTGGTCCTGTCCTCGAATAGATGCATTTTGGAACGGGATAGGTGATATAATTAAATCTGTTACTGATTACCATGGGCCTTTAACTCCTTCAGCCTGATTCACAAAGCGGTGATAACTCAGTTATCACGCCTAAAAGACTTTAGGCATGATAACCTTTGCACCGCTGAGTTAGCACCACTTTGTGCTGATTATCGCGCGCAAAGTCCTGCATGCAAAGTTTTGCGCGCGCAAACGCGCATGCGCGTGCGCAAAGTCCCATAGGCCTTAATGGGCACTGTGCGCAAAGCGATTGCGTGCGCAAGACTTTGTGCGCGGAAAATTCGAGTTTCTTCTTATCATGCCTAAACTGAGTTTAGGCGTGATAAAGGGCTTTTCACTGGCGTGCAAACACTTTGCACCGCTTTGTGAATCAGGCCCCTAGAGTGGTCTTTTTAGGGCTTTTTGATTTAGAACATTTAGGTAGATACCAGAAAACTTTAATTATAATTTTGTGCCATTATGCTAAGAAACAAATTGCATGTAAATGGAACTGTCCTTTACCTCCCACATATACGGCATGGATCCGGGCCATCAATAATGTATTGCCATTATACAAGCTCACATACACCAACAGGAATTGCCCCAAGAACGTCTTCAAAATCTGAAACTAATGGCTCAAAGCATATGCTCCTGAGCTGGCACAATGAGCAATACAAGCAGTGCTTGGAGGCTGTTGATATACACTGTGGTCGCTGTGGTTCTCGGACCCCCCCCCTTTCACCTTTCACTCTTCCTTCTCCCCCCCCCCCCCCCCTTCTGCTTTCCTCATGTTTATAGGGGTCAGCTGATCCTCGCATTGGTACTGGCTGTGGTATTTAGCACGCAATACCATGTCTATCTATTGCTTTGGGAAAAATGTTTACAGGACTATCATTATGGTCTAATGACACTATCACTTATATGTCACCCAAATATGCTCATTAGATTGGATTTAACAATATATTTGATGCATATAATATTTATCTTTAAATCATATATCCCCTGATTGTAGGGGTAAAGTTACCTAAGCCAAATGTACACTACCTATTGTTAATACTTACTGTCTCTGGCATCTGTGAAGATCTGATGTTGTACCTTTCTATTGTCTCAATAAACTTTTTACTGTTAAAAAAAAAAAAAAAAAAAATCACTGCAATCTGATCTCCCCAAACTTTAATGTTTATTTATTTATTTTTTATTCAAAAGTTTTAAAATAAAAAGCAACGTAAGGCCCCTAGTAACCTTACAAATTTAGAAATTTAGCACATTTAGTGAAGATAGTCTGCTTGAGGGATTTGAAATTAACTAGGAAAATTTGTGCCATAGGCTTTAATGCAAATTGCTCAGGATTTGTGAAACATGGTAACATCAGTATTCTAAAGGAAAACTCAAATTTCAATTTAGTTGTTCCAATTTCATTTACCTGTAGATATGGAGTCTCTGGGAAGTTACAATTAATATTTATATAGTTAGGCTACCTTCACAGTGGTGCATTGTAGTGCGGCATTACAGCCACTGTGTACCCTGACGCAATGCACCACCTATGCGATGTACACAGTGTGGTGGGTGCAGCGTGGTGTAACAGCGTGTGGCATCCTTACGTACTGTATGCAGTGTGTTGCTGCAAAATACATGCTTGAATAGTTACTGTGAAGCATACTTTTCATTGACTGTATGCTTCAATGTTAGTGATGGAACATGCAGATAACATGCAGCGGTGCTTTCCCACTGCATTGCATTTCTGCTGCTACAGTGAACGCAACACCCACCGTGAACCTGGTCTGACATTGTTTCAGCATCCATTGGACTTTGTGTTCTCTTTATTGACATGTTTTTACAAATAGCAAACCAGAATACACAAATGATCTCATCTGAGTATAGCAGCAATTCAGCAAACATTTAAAGGGAACCTAAGATGGGGCCACAGCAAAAAAATATACATACCCAGGGCTTCTTCCAGCCCCCTCTGGCTTGATCGCTCCCACACTGCCCTCTTCTCACTCTCCGTTCGCTCGCAATTGGCCCCGGAAAGTCCTCTGGTCCAGGGCCAACAGCGCATGCGTGGCCTGGCCATGCGCGCGCTCCCGCTACGTTCACATCCCCGGGAGCACTCTGCACTGGTGCAGTACTACTGCGCAGGCACAGAACGCTCCTGATGATGGAAGCAAGGCGGGGGAGCGAGCCTGGCTGCACCAACTAGTCCCAACTGGAGGATTTTTCAGGGCTATTTTCGGGCAAATGGGGAGTCAGAAGAGGACGCTGTGGGAGCGATCAGGCTGAAGGGGGCTGGAGGAAACCCAAAGTATGTATATTTTTTGCTGTGGCCCCGTCTCAGGTTCCCTTTAAACCTCTGGCTAATATTGGGAGCAGACATAATCCTCTCTGTTGCATAGGAAAAATACCAAATATGGAAAAAATACAGATATATAAAAGGGTCTATAAATCACTGCAAACAAATGGAACTTGCTCTTAATAATTACTTGTTCAGATTAAGTTAACACGCTTAATGAATTATGGATCTAAAAATGGAAAACACCTTTTTATTATCTCTTTTGCATTCATGACTTGTTGGTGGTGACAGAATGAGCAGTTTATCCCATTCCAGGCTTGCAGGCCCATGACTGCCATAGACTGTCTGCAGCTTGATGACATTCATAATTCTTAATTAGTGGATAAGCCATGAATGTTGCTCTAAGTGGTAAATTTTCCAGAACATGAATCTTGGACTGAATCTGATAGTTTTTCTACAAAAGGTCAGTTTGCTGAAAAATGATTGCGGCATACAAATGGCTTTTTTTTTTGTAACCTTCCTGATTATTTAAGTGACTGGTATTATGTGTTGGGTAAAAGCATGGCTGTAACTGCTATACGGGTACTTTTCAGTGATATGCAGCAAACATGTTGTAAAGCAATATGCCGCAATGATTCAGTGTAATCCAATCAGTCATATAATTCGGTAATAGAAAGTCACTAGCCAATATCTTATGTCATGCCCATTACAAGAAGCACGTTTCCTCGCTTAAAGTGACTCTGTAACAAAAATGACAACGTTTTTTCTACCATCCTACAAGTTCCTAAACCTATTCTAATGTGTTGCAGCTTACTGTAGCACTTTATACTATGACAGTCTCTGTAATAAATCAATGTATCTTTCCCCTGTCAGACTTGTCGCCTGTGTCTGGAAGGCTGCCAACTCTTCCTTGCAGATCTGTTCCTCTATGCACACTCCAGTGTGTGTGTTATGTACATAAGCCAGCAGCTTCTCTGCTATCTTATCAGTGATAGAAGAGAGCTGGATAAAAATCCTAGGCTGTGAAAGGAGCTGGAAGGTCACATACTGAGGAATTAACCACATAGGCAGAGCTGTCTGCAGGAAGCCTGTCACTTCAGTGGGTGAGAGCTGAAGGGGTCAGAAGGTAAACACACACAAGTGATCTCTTGAGATTCAGAAGTAAGGCTGTATACAGCCTGCTTGTGTATGAATGTATTTTCTATGTGTGGACATACTGTATATCAACCTACTTCCTGTTTTGGTGGCCATTTTGTTTGTTTATAAACAAACTTTTTAAAATTGTTTTTAACTACTTTTAATGTGGCGGGGAGCGGCAAAATTGTGACAGAGGGTAATAGGAGATGTCCCCTAATGCACTGGTATGTTTACTTTTGTGCGATTTTAACAATACAGATTCTCTTTAAAGAGACTCCGTAACAAAAATTGCATCCTGTTTTTTATCATCCTACAAGTTCCAAAAGCTATTCTAATGTGTTCTGGCTTACTGCAGCACGTTCTACTATCACAGTCTCTGTAATAAATCAAAGTATCTTTCCCCTGTCAGACTTGTCGGCCTGTGTCTGGAAGGCTGCCAAGTTCTTCAGTGTTGTGGTTCTGCTATGAACTCCCCCTTCCAGGCCCCTCTATGCACACTGCCTGTGTATTATTTAGATTAGGGCAGCTTCTCTCTTCTCTCTTATCTTTTACAAGCTGGATAAATCGTCCTCTGAGCTGGCTGGGCTTTCACATACTGAGGAATTATAGACAAGGGCAAAGCTGTTTACTACTTACTACTACTTAATCCTGTGTCTCCCACTGGAGCAAAGGGCCTCAACAAATGTGTGCCACCGGTTTCTGTCCTGGGCGATTTTTTCTATCTCAGTCCATGATGCCCCCGCCTTCTTTATTTCTTCCTCTACACTTCTTCTCCAAGTTATCTTTGGTCTTCCTCTTTTTCTGCTGCCTTGAGGATTCCATTTTAAGGCTTCTGTTAAGCTTGGAGGTGTAATCTCCACAGTCAGCATACAACACATAAGCTGACGTGAAGGAGGTACACACACCAGCACAAGGGATCAGGATATCCCCAGTTTAGTGGAGGAGAGGACTGACTCCAATAGGAGATTGTGGTGCACAGAGCCGGTGCAGATCCGAACAGCCACAAACAACACTTTTGTAATAACGTCTCAGCGCAAAGTAGCGCTGAGCGCATAAACCAGGACTGAGGAGATCAGAACAAGTAGACAGAATGAACGCTTGCTAGCTAGCGGCTACTTAGCGATAGCAAGCTTCCAAAACCAGACAGACTGGAATGAGGCAGCCAATGCGTTGCGGCGATGGCGTGCCTCACAAAGACAGGACAGAATAGTCAGAAAATAGCAGGATCAAGATAGATGAACGTAACACAGAAAAATATACAATAAGTATGATTTCCTAGCGTATTACAATTACAGCAATCAATGAAACTATTCGTAACGTCTGACTAACATATGTATATATCGGCAATGAACCGATATATGACATAAGCAGGAACTCTGACTAAGACTGGAGTAATACAGGGAACAGGACTCAGAAGGATTCGCTATCTCTTCGCAGAGATGAACGCAATCCACAAACAGGACCAGGAACAGGATAACTAGCTCAGCGTGCTGGAACGCTGACTAACGGAACACAGGATATAAACAGTTCGTGTACGTATATATCAGCGACACTGATGTATCAACGTAACACGAATTCAAGGAAAATAACAAAATGCGCAAGTATGCGTATATATTGGCGATGAACCAATATATGACACAAGACAAGCAAGTAACAACTTCTAGAACAAGAGCAGAACAAGGAGGACTCGCTGACCCCTTCGCAGGAGTCAGCGCAGTCCACACGGACCAGGAACGAGGTGGGGCACGAGCAGAGTAACAGATAGAATCTGAGACTATGGTAGCCCATGAGACATTGCAGGAAGCAGTTTTTTATACTGAGGTCATCCAATGGGAGCAGACCTGCAGATTCCCACACAAGTGAATGGTAATTAATCACAGGCTGATAGCAGGAAAAGGCAGACAATGATATGCAGCCTGCAGGAAAGGGACTGCCCCTCCACTGCAGCAGACAATGTTTGTTTACACAAGAGCATGTTAAACTGTCATTAATTTCAGAGTGACTGCAGATGGAATCAGCAACTAGTTTAAGTGCAAACCAAACTATGCAAGAAAATGCATGTAATGACATCAGAACTGCTTGGGTTACAATACCACTGCAGCCAGCAGTAAACGCTGCAGACATGATCATAACAGCTTCTTTCTCAATTGACTTGTCCTTGCGAAGAGTATGGCCAATCCATCTCCACTTTCTGCGTTTGATCTGCAAGTCCACTTGTTGTTCTTGGGTTCTTTCCCACAACTCTTTATTTGAAATTACATTTGTCCACCAGATATTTAGTATTCTTCGAAGGCAGCGGTTTATAAAGGTTTGGAGGCTTTTTGTTATCTCTGCTGTCACCTTCCATGTCTCACATCCATACAGGAGGACTGTCTTCACATTACTTTGGAATATTCTCAGTTTGGTTTTCGTGGAAATATCATGGGATCTCCACATTTGGTACAGTTGTACGAAGGCTGCGTTTGCCTTTTTGATTCGACTTTTGGCATCCGCACTGGCACCACCATTTATTGTCATCAGGCTGCCCAGATACTGAAACTCAGTCACAGTATCTAAAGGTTTTCCATACACCTGGAACTTTCGTTTAGGATCAACATTGCTGTTTAATCTCATCTCTTTAGTTTTCTTGCAGTTAATCATCAGACCTACCCTCTGGCTCTCCTCTAGTAGGTGGGCTAACTTTATTTCCATATGTTGGAAACTTTGTGAGAGTAAGCAAACATCGTCTGCAAAGTCGAGATCCTCTATATGTTGTGTCAGCCCCCATTGTAGTCCAGTTCTGTTTCCAAGACATGTCTTCCTCATGACCAGATCCATTACTATCAGGAATATAGTGGGGGAGAGGGCGCACCCCTGTTTGACTCCTGTGTTGACTTCTATTGGATCGCTTAGCATGCCATTGTGAACAACTTGGCATGTATAGTCCTCATAAAATTGTTTTATAAGAATTATGAGGTTTCTTGGTATTCCGTATTTCTCTAAGGATTTCCACATGGACATTCTTTCCAAGGAGTCAAATGCCCTGAGAAAATCTATGAAGACCAAATACAGTGGGACTCCTAGTTCCAGACATTGCTCTATTATAATGCGCAGTGTGTTTATTTGGTCTGTGCAAGATCTGTTTTTGCGGAAACCAGCTTGTTCTCTCCTGAGTTTTTGATCCACGTGGTCTTTCACTCGATCTAGTAAAATTCTTGTGAATACTTTGCTGGGAATAGAAAGTAATGTGATCCCCCGCCAATTATCACACACCGTTGTATCACCCTTCTTTGGCAGCTTCACAAGGACACCCTTTTTCCAGTCTGCGGGAATTTGATGCTCCTCCCAGATTTTCTCAAACAGTGGCTGTAAAAGTGCAGCTGAAATTTCAACATCTTCTTTTAACATTTCTGCTGTAATGTTATCGAGCCCGGGAGCTTTTCCGCTTTTCAGCTTTTCTGCTATCTTATCAGTGATAGAAGAGAGCTGGATAAAAATCCTAGGCTGTGAAAGGAGCTGGAAGGTCACATACTGAGGAATTAACCACATAGGCAGAGCTGTCTGCAGGAAGCCTGTCACTTCAGTGGGTGAGAGCTGAAGGGGTCAGAAGGTAAACACACACAAGTGATCTCTTGAGATTCAGAAGTAAGGCTGTATACAGCCTGCTTGTGTATGAATGTATTTTCTATGTGTGGACATACTGTATATCAACCTACTTCCTGTTTTGGTGGCCATTTTGTTTGTTTATAAACAAACTTTTTAAAATTGTTTTTAACTACTTTTAATGTGGCGGGGAGCGGCAAAATTGTGACAGAGGGTAATAGGAGATGTCCCCTAATGCACTGGTATGTTTACTTTTGTGCGATTTTAACAATACAGATTCTCTTTAAAGAGACTCCGTAACAAAAATTGCATCCTGTTTTTTATCATCCTACAAGTTCCAAAAGCTATTCTAATGTGTTCTGGCTTACTGCAGCACGTTCTACTATCACAGTCTCTGTAATAAATCAAAGTATCTTTCCCCTGTCAGACTTGTCGGCCTGTGTCTGGAAGGCTGCCAAGTTCTTCAGTGTTGTGGTTCTGCTATGAACTCCCCCTTCCAGGCCCCTCTATGCACACTGCCTGTGTATTATTTAGATTAGGGCAGCTTCTCTCTTCTCTCTTATCTTTTACAAGCTGGATAAATCGTCCTCTGAGCTGGCTGGGCTTTCACATACTGAGGAATTATAGACAAGGGCAAAGCTGTTTGCAGGAAGAAAAAAGCAGCCTGAAACTTCAGTGCATGAGAACTGAAGTGGGAAAGAAACACACAAATGATCTCTTGAGATTAAAAAGGAAGGCTGTATACAGCCTGCTTGTGTATGGATGTATTTTCTATGTGTGGACATACTGTACATCAACCTACTTCCTGTTTTGGTGGCCATTTTGTTTGTTTATAAACAAACTTTTTAAAACTGTTTTTAACCACTTTTAATGCGGCGAGGAGCGGCAAAATTGTGACAGAGGGTAATAGGAGATGTCCCTTAACACACTGGTATGTTTACTTTTGTGCGATTTTAACTATACAGATTCTCTTTAAAGGACCACTGTCGCAAAAAGTTATAAAATTTAAAATACATGTAAACATAATAAAAAGTACATTTGTTCCAAAGTAAAATGAGTCATAAATTACTTTTTTCCTATGTTGCTGTCACTTACAGTAGGTGGTAGAAATCTGACAGAACTGACAGGTTTTGGACCGGTCTATCTCTGCAGGCCTATCTCTGGGTACGTTCAGAGGCTGGGTAGGCTCCAGCCTCTGGGCACAGAACTGTGAGGGTGCTGAGAGGAGTCCTGGCTTCTATCTTTCCCCCTTCTTCCTCTGGCCCCTGTTCTGTTCTTCCCACATATTCAGATTAACGCTGCAGTGGGTGAGGATTACATTACTCACTCACCGCCTCCAGATGCTAGTGGTCCTGTCTGCCTTCTTTGCAGCACCGCTCACCTGCCAATGCCTGATTCTCAGTTCAGGAAGTAGAGAACAGTAGGGGGAAGGGGTCCACTAGGGAATGCTGTATAGGGGAGGGAGGGGGATGCTAGAGAATGCTGTATAGACCAATTTTCCCAACACACACATCTTTTTATTTATTTCTTTTTCTTTATTGGGGGGAGGGAGGGGGCTTTTTGAGTGTCCTCCTCTGGTCCTGGAAAACCTTGTTCCAGCCCAGCCCCCACCCTAGCTTTCTCTGATGAAGGGAAACATTCTCTTGGGATTACTACTTAACACATTTTGATGTTTTAAAAAAAATGAAGCAAACAGGTATGAACATGTTAATGCTTTTTGAATGAGCACTGGTGACCTAAACAATCTTAAGGTTAACAGTAGAAGAACAGGGTCCGGGCACCAGTAGCGTTGCAGAAATTCCACACTTTATTTCATCCCCAACCAAGACAAATACAGACAACCAAGGGAGGTCTGACAGCTGTTTCACAAGCTACGCTTGCTTCCTCAGAGACCAAAAGCCTGACTAGTCTTGGGGCAGGCAGTCACACGGCGTGCAGGCAGAGATGCTGTGTGTGAGGACTGACTGGCAGAGAGTACAGATGGCATTGTTCTCATCTGAGGCAGACACACACAAAAATTTCCACACCGTTGATCCCTGGGGTGATGGCACTTTGGTGGTGGCGGCCGACTGAGTGTTAAGTGGGGCCCCAGAATCAGAGCAGGAGGAGGAAGATATGTCACGTTTCCGTGCGGAAGCTGAGGTGTTCTGTGTTAAATAGTCAACTACGTCCTGACAATCTTGGGGGTTGATGGCACGCGCCTTCTGAACACTGTACTTTGGTCCAGGGCCGCACGAAATCACGACAGCACAATCTCGAACAGACCTGCCGGGTGGCTGGGGGGGATGAAGTGAAAGGTATGCACTGATTTGACTAATACAATGTTCAGTGAACAGATATGCAGTGACTGGTATTACAAATGTGCAGCTGTCACACACACACAGGTAACGTGAACAGGTGCAGTGACTGGTATATAATATAACTCTGCATGCGGTCACGTAGGTAGGTGCACTACTGAACAGGTTTGCAGGGATTGATATTACAAATGTGCTGCTGTCACACACAGGTACTCACTGAATGTGCTGGGCCTGGCAGTGGCACAGTAGGAATTACCAATAGAGTTGGGCCGAACGGTTCGCCTGCGAACGGTTCCATGCGAACTTCCATGGTTCGCGTTCGCGTTCCGCAGGCGAACCTTTGCGGAAGTTCGGTTCGCCCCATAATGCACCATGGAGGGTCAACTTTGACCCTCTACATCACAGTCAGCAGGCCCAGTGTAGCCAATTAGGCTACACTAGCCCCTGGAGCCACTCCCCCCCTACTAAAAGGCAGGCAGCGGCGACCATTACGGTCACTCGTGTGCCTGCATTAGTGAGAGTAGGGCGAGCTGCTGCACACTCTCTCTCATAGGGAAAGACTAGTTAGGCTTAGCTTGTCCCTGGCTGCATACCTGTTCTGTGAACCCACCACTGCATACCTGTTCTGTGAACCCACCACTGCATACCTGTTCTGTGAACCCACCACTGCATACCTGTACTGTGAACCCACCACTGCATACCTGTTCAGTGAACCCACCACTGCATACCTGTTCTGTGAACCCACCACTGCATACCTGTTCTGTGAACCCACCACTGCATACCTGTTCAGTGAACCCGCCACTGCATACCTGTTCAGTGGACCCGCCACTGCATACCTGTTCTGTGAACCCACCACTGCATACCTGTACTGTGAACCCACCACTGCATACCTGTTCAGTGAACCCACCACTGCATACCTGTTCTGTGAACCCACCACTGCATACCTGTTCAGTGAACCCGCCACTGCATACCTGTTCTGTGAACCCGCCACTGCATACCTGTTCTGTTCAGTGAACCCGCCACTGTATACCTGTTCTGTTCAATGAACCCGCCACTGCATACCTGTTCTGTTCAGTGAACCCGCCACTGCATACCTGTTCTGTTCAGTGACCCCGGCACTGCATACCTGTTCTGTTCAGTGAACCCGGCACTGCATACCTGTTCTGTTCAGTGAACCCGCCACTGTATACCTGTTCTGTTCAGTGAACCCGCCACTGCATACCTGTTCTGTTCAGTGAACAGTTTGGTGTATCAGTGTGAAGCAGTACCTTAATTACACTACCTGATTGATGTATACACATGCAAGATGTTTTAAAGCACTTTAGGCCTGTCATTTAGCATTCAATATGATTTCTGCCCTTAAAACGCTGCTTTGCGTCAAATCCAGATTTTTCCCGGGGACTTTTGGCGTGTATCCCACTCCGCCATGCCCCCCTCCAGGTGTAAGACCCCTTGAAACATCTTTTCCATCACTTTTGTGGCCAGCATAATTTTTTTTTTTCAAAGTTCGCATCCCCATTGAAGTCTATTGCGGTTCGCGAACTTTAACGTGAACCAAACCTTCCGCGGAAGTTCGCGAACCCGGTTCGCAAACCTAAAATCGGAGGTTCGGCCCAACTCTAATTACCAAGGGACCAAGGTCCAGAAGCTGCAACTGACTGACAGGGCTGTATATGCAACACAAGTTTCTGTGGGACACACACAAAAAAATGAAATAGATCACAAGAACAACATTAGCTCTCAAAAGAACTGTTGAGGATGAGGAGTGCTTTTTAGCAATAAGTATCAGCAAGGAGCAAGCTAACAAGCCTAGCACAAGAGCCTATCTAAGCTTTCGTTATGTCAGCAGGTTCTCACCCTCCTCTAATTACTGCAGCCACACGAGTGTGAAAAGGCTGACGTTGCCTGCGTTTCATAAGGGGGGTCCAGGAGGGAGTGTAGCCTGATTGGTTACCCTGCGTCTGCTGACTGTGATGTAGAGGGTCAAAGTTGACCCTAATGATGTAGTATAGGGGGTGGGTCGAACTTGCATATAGTTCGCGGTTCACCACGAATGCGAACCACCGAAGTTCGCACGAATAAGTTTGCGGCCATCTCTAATTACAATATCTGGAGGCACAGTGAGTTGTCCACGGGAACCCCACCATAGGCTGCCAATAGTATCTAGTGCCGATCACCCCCTTCTCAAACTTGCTAAAAAATCTTAAGATAGCAACCACATTGTTTATAATTGTGTGTAATTTTGCTCAATGCAAATTGCATATAATGTTTTCCTGTGGAGATGCATGTGTTTATTCTGAACTCCGCAATTTCTCTACCATGATTTCCGTGAGTCCCTGCCATATACAATCACAAAAAGCATATTTGATTGCCATACACTGCCAGCAGGTAACAGCAATCCATGGTAGGTGGTGTATGTTGTAAAATGTGCAATAAATGTGTTAAATACGCAAAATAGTTTGCCGAAAAATGGAATTATTTTCTATGGACACAAATGTCATCCCAGTCAATTTAGCACTTCCTGGTAATAATCTTCATTAAGTGATATTCATTAATTTCCTCTTCAAAATATCACTTGTAATGATTGATGAAGCTAAGTAATTAAGTTTATATTGCTTGTAGGCTCATGAGGAGTAAATCTGACCAAGGCTATGCTGTTTGGAGTGTAGGTGCCATTGTGGGTAGCTAGATTGCTAGCTTTTGCTGTCAAATAATATAATGCTTCCGTTTCCAATGCCTTCCTGTACAGCACTGACTTTTAGTTCCCAGGTTAACTGCTTCATATGATATATCCTGCATTTTTTAAAGTGTACCCGAGACAACATGTGACATGATGAGAGGAACATGTGTATGTACAGTGCAAAACTTATTAATAACCAGACTGTTTTACTTGCTTTATTTTGCTGCCTAAAAGAGTTCATTTTTAGGCATGGAAGTGACAGCTTCTGTCTTGCCGGTACCTTGTTGCCAATATAATAAACATCACTGACAAGCCATAAAAGTTTTCCTGGCAGAATATAACTTCTGAGAGCAGAGGGAGATTAAAAAAAAAAGGTCAATAGTTCATGTATTTTTATATAGGGATGCTAAATACACTGCCACTGAGCAGAGAAAACAAAACATTCAATATACTTTGTAAATGTTTAAAGAGGAACTCCAGTGAAAATAATGTAATAAAAAAAGTGCTTCATTTTTACAATAATTATGTATAAATGATTTAGTCAGTGTTTGCCCATTGTAAAATCTTTTAAATACCTTATTTACATTCTGACATTTATTACATGGTGACATGTTTACTGTTGGCAGGTGATGTAGCTGCTGCATGCTTTTTTGGCAGTTGGAAACAGCTGTAAACAGCTATTTTTCCACAATGCAGCAACGTTCACAGACAGGAAACTGCCAAGAGTACGTACGCAAAATTTCTTTGTGGGAGGGGTTTCACCACAATATCAGCCATACAGCGCCCCCTGATGGTCTGTTTGCGAAAAGGAATAGATTTCTTATGTAAAAGGGGGTATCAGCTACTGATTGGGATAAAGTTCTATTCTTGGTCGAAGTTTCTCTTTAAAGTGAACCCAGATTAAAAATACTAGATTTCAGAAATACATTTCTATTTCTATTTTCTAAATTAAAACAATAAGTAGCAGCCTTTTTTCAGCTGCATGATGACAAATATAAAATATTTGACATTTATTGGAGGAACCCCTCCCTTCCTTTCATATTGCCGGGACAGAATTCGGCAGACTGGTGGAGGAGATAAAAAACAAAAACAAAGCACAGGCTGCTACTGTTGTTGTCACAGGGGAGGTGATCTCAGCTTGTGTGAGATTTCACACAGACGGCTCCCCTGTGAGGGAGGGTAGCTGATGACAAACACACCCATGATCTAAAACCTCCTACTAAGCTCGGAAGTAATGGCTGCCACCTGTATAACCCTAGTTATGAAGAGAGAAGGATGAAAAACATGCACTGAAATGCTCATAGGCTTGAAGGAGTGTTTCTTTATATTTGTACGTGTCAGAGTGGTGCAACTAAATATTTTGAATTAAAAAAATGTTTGGTTTGAGTCTGCTTTAAATATAAATTAAAACCATATCTAAAAAAAGTCATTTTTAGGAGTAGGAGGATACATACAATTGTTTATCTCATCGTTTTATATTCACCTCGGATTCACTTTAAGTAACCTTTTTATCAGAAATCCCTTCCTCGATCCCATAACTTCTACATTTTGCAGCAAAAACATCATAGTTGGCTGTGAACGAAACTCATTTTGTAGCATTATCTAGTGTTTAAGTGAAAGTATTTTCACCAGTGTAATTTGCATTATATACTTAAGCAAAGTAAATCATTTTGCAATTTGCTGTCATTCAGGAGAAGCTGTTAATATTAATGGAAGCTGACTACTGATGACTTGTCATATGTCTGAAATGTCAGGTTTGCACTAATTTGTTTCCATGCACATTAAAAAAATGTAGCAGCCTCAGCATGCAAACTAATGACAAGCAATGTAATTACCTGAAGGGATAACACAGTGTGATTTATGATTATGCCCACAATTAATAAATACTCACTGCTATACATGAAACACAATAACAAAATAGTTAGCTCTGTTCTGTCTGCAGTGTTCTTTAAAGGGAACCTGAACTGAGTAGAATTATTTAAAATAAACACATGATGTACCTGCAAACAAATATTACATACTTAATTCACTATCAAATCCTCTCAGAAACTCACCATTTGCTTCTAACAATGATTCCTTCCAATTCTGACAAGATTTTGTCAGAACTAAAATATTTCACTTGCTGTCAGTTATATATTAGTTGCTGTCAGTTACAACTGAAATGACAACTGATGTGCAAGGTAATGTCCATGTTTCCCTATTGCTCATATGGGTGATATTACAGTTTAAAGTGGGATTGTCACCATAAAAATCAAATTCCAACAGCAACTGGTCTGAGTGTATAAAGTGATAAAGATGCTAATCCTGCATTCAAAACTGTTTCTGCTGTTATGGTTTGGAGTTTCACATACCTTAGGAGCACTGTCCCTTTAATTGCCATTGCCAAACAGTTGCATGCTGGTGGTCTTTTTCTCTATAATATATTCCTCATCTAATCTTTCCTTTATTTCCTCTCTTTCTAATGACATAAGACAGTGCACTTCCTAGTATAGACCTCAGTGGGAGTGTCTGAAGACTCTGGGAGGAGGGCGGGTAATGAAAACACAATTAGCAAGAAAAGAAAAAAAGAGTGATGTAACGATAGGTGTCAGCAACCAGAGAGAGAATCTGATTCTTGGCGATCTGCAGTATCCCCAAGAATACAGATATACCTGATTATTGGGGATCTGCAGAATCGCCAATAATTAAATATGACTAACCTCTAGACACCTGAGTGAGTAAGTGTTTTGGTGCAACAGTAACCTTTGGACCACCAGGGTAGCAGGTGGTCCAATAAGTAGAGAAGACTCTACTGCATTCAAGCACACCTCGGAGGGAGTCCCAGACTGACAAGGAGCAGTGTCCCCTCTGTAGAGCAGGAGACCCCTGTGGGAAGGCTGAACACCCTGAGGGAGGGTGACAGCCAGATGGTCAGAAAGACCGGGTCGGCAACAGTGTATCAGATATGCAAGGTACCAAATAAGAGAACAGAAGAATAGTCAGGAAAGCTACAGGTCATAACAGGTATCAGAAAGATCTAGTCTGAGGTGTGAGGTCTGTGATCATTCTCAACACCCTGGAACTATGCTAGAGAATAACACAGATGATATACAGTATTCCTAGTCTGGGGTGTGAGGGCCGTGATCTCAACACCCTGGAACTATGCTAGAGAATAACACAGATGATATACAGTAACTGGCTAAGTGTGGATTCCCAAGTCCTCCTGGTTCCACCACACTGAAGGATCTGACTAAGGTCTGAGTGCTAACACAAAGGCATTCGCAACGCCAGACAACCAACAACTGAACAGCAGGAAATATATATTAAAGCACCCCACAGCGCCGCCCAGCTCCCATCAACCAATCACTGACTGAGCATGAATCAGCTGACCGCCCAGATCAGCTGATCTTCCTCCTATTGGTATAAAGAGCTTGTCTTGCAGCGCGCGCGCGCGTAGCTCTCCATCTGTGTGCACTACTAGTTCCAGACAGCCCAGACACATGTTGCTGCGGGGAAACCGCCGCACTGGACGCGGAATCCGCCGCCTTACCGTCAGAACATGCGGCGGCCCCCACGCCATTCTTCCCATGTGCACCATTAGTTCCAGATAACCCAGACGCATGCTGACGTGGACAAACCGCCGCATCAGACGCGGAATCAACCGCCTTACTGTCAGAACACGCGGTGGCTTTTCCGCTATTCATCACAAGTGAGGGAGGAAATGACGTCAGGATTAGTTTCAATCAGAAGTGGCCAAGATGGAAAATGTCTAGATTAGGATTCTCTGCTTTTCCTTTATAAAATTCACAGGAATCATAACGTGGACAGTGCAATACATCTGTTATGTAAGTAGAACTAGTATTTACCTACTTATTATATGTGTGTCAACAGTGTGCTGACCAGGAAGCTGTTACAGGGTCATCGCCACTTTTAAAATGGAGGATGAAAAATTCCATCGGTCGCAGTGAACAAACAGGACGCTGAAGAGGAGAAAGTGATTGAGGAGTAGACTACATGGGAGGTATGTATGACCTGTGTATGTCTATTTTGACTTTTAATTAGAGCTTTGCTTTAAACAAGCTAAAGTCTGTGCAGATCCAAAACATATTATTCAACTTTTGTGTTCAATGAAAAGCAATAAGATATATTTTGAAACAGAGTATTTTGTATTTTGATAAAGTAATTGAATTCATTGTTATGCTCACACTCTTGGAAGGCTTTGGTAATCGCCCCTGGACTGTAAGAAATCTTAGCTTACAATCAATTCTTGGTAAAGGTGGTCAAATTTTCTGACACATCTGAAAAGAATTGAGAAAAACAGGAAATTCAATCAGATTTCTTGTTTGAAAACAAAACGTACCATTGTTTGTTACAACCAATCATTTCAATTGAACTGTGGTAAAATAAAACAGAAAAATTGTAACATGTGTGGCCAGGCCACCTTAAAGGGAACCTGAAGTGAGAGGATTATAGAGGCTGCCATATATATTTCTTTTTAAACAATACCAGTTGCCTGGCAGCCCTGCTGATCTTTTTGGCTGGAGTAGGGTCTGAATCACACTAGAAACAAGCATGTGGCTAATCTTGTCAGACAAGACAAAAATGTCAAAAACATCCACTGCATGCTTGATCAGGGTCTATGGCTAAAGTATTAGAGGCAGAGGATCAGCAGGACTGCCAGGCAACTGGTATTGTTTAAAAGCAAATAAATATGGCCGCCTCCATATACCTCTCACTTCAGATTCCCTTTAAGCAATGATTTTCCACAAAGCTTATATAGGCCCATCACTTCACTTTCTTTTTGTTGAGCCTTAGTACATACAGTACAGAGGTCCAGTACTTTTTTCCTTATATATTGTGACACCCTTTCAATGTATTGAAGGAAAACCATGGGGTCTTCAGCCTAGGCCAGTGATGGCTAACCTTTCAGAGGCCGAGTGCCCAAACTGCGACCTAACATCGACTTATTTATCACCGAGTGCCAATGGGGGGGGGGGTTGCGCCGTGCCAAAAAATGCGTGGCCATGATATTGTATGGGCGGAGCTAACATAATGATGTAACAGTGAGGCATAAGAAAGCAGTGTTTCCGCCATGATGTGGTGAAACGAGGATTCGCATCATGGGTGTGCAGAAACTGTATGATGCTATTTATTAGTATACCCGCCGTAACCCCAAAGCAGCAAACATAGCAAGCCATGACCGTTAAATAATAAATGCAGCAACAGTTACCCCAGACACCAGAAAATAAACGCAATGTGGGCAACATGTCAGCAGGAAATAACGCAACGTGGGAAACACTTTAGCAGAAAATAATGCAATGTGATCAACATTTCCCCAGAAAATAAACGCAGTGGGCCACATTTCACCAGAAAATAAACACAGTGGGCTACATTTCACCAGAAAATAAACGCAATGTGGGCAACATTTCACCAGAAAATAGATGCAGTGGGCCACATTTCAGCAGAAAATAAACACAGTGGGCAACATTTCAGCAGAAAATAAACAGTGGGCAACATTTCAGCAGAAAATAAGCGCAATGTCGGCAACATTTCAGCAGAAAATAAACGCAATGTGGGCAACATTTCACCAGAAAATAGACGCGGTGGGCCAAATTTCACCAGAAAATAGACGCAGTGAGCCACATTGTACCAGAAAATACATGCAATGTGGGAAACATTTTAGCAGAAAATAACACAGTGGGCCACATTTCACCTGCAAAAAAAGTAATGTACTCACCTTACAGAATTCTCCTCTCTCGGCTGGCCTCCGGCGCGCAGCTCCCCGGACGATCCTCCTGCATATCTCCTGAGCTGACAGGAAAAGCAGGGCTATGGGAAGATGGCACCTGAAGCCCTGTACTGGAGACACAAATAGTCTCCAGTACAGGGCTTCGGCCGCCATCTTCCCGGAGCCCTGCTCTGCCTCCCGACATACTGCGGGGCTGCGGGCTATGAACTGGCACGGTGGCTTCTAGTAGATGCTGCCAGTTCATAAGCAGGGTTGGCGTGCCAGCAGATTAGGCTACGCGTGCCGGGCCTGGCACGCGTGCCATAGGTACGCCAACGCTGGCCTAGGCAGTAGATGCACATTATGGGACTGTAGGAGGACCTGTTTTCAGGAAAGATCGCTCCTCCTTCCCCAAACTCACACATGCACATCAATTCCTTACTCCTCAGTTGTGGATTCCAGCAACCCCTGCCACAAATCAAAGTATTGGAATTCATGTTTGAATGCAAAATATTCTCAGATATAATACTTTTCCAGTGCTGAGAGTGTTTGTGGAATTATTGGATGACACGCTTGGTTATTGCTCTACTTCTCGCCGTCCCACTACTCCCATGGTGATGCCATTTGTCATTAGGGAGTCATGGGAAATTCTCTCAAAAAATTAAAAAAAAAAAAATTGGTCTTTTGGTAATACCAGGGTTTTTGTTTTTTTTTGTTTTCTTGTGTTTCCTCTTTTTGTCAATCAGTCATTCTTTATTATCCTATGCTAATATGGGGCATTTGTAAATATGAATTATGGTAAATATGAATTTTGGCAGATTTGTACATTTACAACTACATCAGCTGTTTATCCAAAATATGCTTAAGTGGTTGACTTATTCCAGGAAATGTGCATTTACAGAATGACAAACACATGACTAATTCATTCATTCATTGTTCCACAGCACAAAATGCATTTTGCAATACTATACTGTTGTAAACACGTGTTTGGAGGCTTTTATCCCAGTTTAGATTTACAGCAGATAATGGTGCTTATTTTACAACATTTGTTTATTTCATGCACTTCCCATGCTGTGGCTATTTTCTTTTTCATCCATTTGAGGCTGACAACAAGCTTTATTTTTGTTGTATTTATCCTATTGTAGATTTAGTATTGTGTGGTGGTAATTAGATTATGTGTATGACCTAATTAAAGTAACAGTTTCTGAAATTCACAAAATAACTTTCAACTATAGTTCAAAAATAGTTTTTTTTTTTTTAAAGAGACGCTGCTAGCCATACTATCTCAGAAAAAAGCATACACACAGCTCTACAATAAGAAGTGCATCCTCACAAATCATTGTGTGACTTTGCAGACCTGGTTTATTTGTATGAATTGGATTACAGCGGAGCAACTCTCTTATCTTCTCAGCACAAGAAATGTTGGCCAATCAGAGAGGAACAGAGGTGTGGGAGGGGAAACGGTAGTGAAAGAAACTTCAGCCAATCAGGCTGCATTAGTTCTTTCTGAGGGGAAAAGGAGAGGAAAGTAAAGATGACGAAAAAACAGCATGCACTTCAACTTCTCTTTTAAGGCAAATGTACCAAATAAAAGCCAGGGGACTTGGTAAATGATATTCTATTGAGAAGACTATCAAGAGCGATTTTTTTTTAACTTTTGGATTGCCTGGTTAGCTTTCTTATTATTTGTTTACCATATAAAAATAGAGAATAGATTTTTATTTTATTTTATGCCTCTTTAATACAAATAATATGTTTAGACAATGCAGCCTATCATATGAATATAATTAATTTGAGATAAATACTAGTAGACCTAAGCCCGTTTCAAAACTGGCTCTAGGTCTGTGTTGAAACTCTGCCTTCCTTCCCTCACATCCTGCCGCACACCCGCCGCCCGCCCGTCCTCCCTCAGCTCTCCTCAGACTCTGCGTCCCTCCCTGCACATGCGCAGTAGCGCAAAATATGGGACACACACACACCGGAAGTGCAAGGATGGGACGCAGAGACAAACGGGTTTTATTATAGAGGATAATTATGAAGGGTGGGGTTTTATGCTAAAATGCTTGGGAATGACATACTCCAACCTAGTTAGGCAGTGGATTGTTTGCTGACTTCTTGCATTAGTATACATAGTGCAGAACTCAGACTGGGACTTTTTAAAGCATATGTATCTCAATTTGACAAATTCAAATAAAAGTATGTGTAAGGATGCTTTCTAGTTATATATATCTAGTGAAAGAGGGTAACATATGGATGGATATTGATAATACAGATAATAGATAAGAAATAAAATGAAAAATGTGTGTACACAGTATATGCACAATTTAAATAGATACAATTTAAAGAACCACAATTGTGCAAACTGTACATGAATATATATATATGTATAAAATTTACATTTTATCCAGCATAAAATGTACTTTAAATGTATTTTTTCCTACATTGGTGTCACTTACAGGAATTTGTAAAAATCTGAGAAATCTGACATGCTTTAGACTACTCCATCTCCTCAAGCAGAATTCTAGGGTTTTCTTTATTTTCAAAGGTAATGAATGACAGTTGCAGTCCAAATGCCAAAATATTGTGTAAGAGATTAGAGAGGCTGGCTGACATCTTTGTTCAGATACATCCCATAGAGTGCTTTTGTAAAGAATAAAGGAAATATTGAGTCTCCTCCATGAGGAGTTGAACGTGTTAGATCTGTCAGGTTTTTACTGCCTAATTTAAGTGATAGCATCATAGAGGTAAAGGTAAAGTAAATTATAGTTATATTATATTGTTGTTTATAGAATAGGCTACATCTTTGAAGACTGTTGTATGTGTTACATTTCTATTAAAAATGTTCCAAATGAAAATAAAAGAGGAATGGAGCTGAAGTGCCTGTGCGGGCCTTAACAACCCATCCTGGCCTGTTCAAAAACAAAAGGAGCTATTACTTTGTTAATATGGATTAAATGCGTGCATGAAAAAAGGGCGCCATGAAAAAAGGGCCCGGATGGATAACGAAATGGCACCGGCGGATAACGAAATGTGATAACGATAAATACTGTTGTAAAAACAGACAGGAAATAATAACGAAAAGATATTAACATTAAAAATTGTTAAGCAATTGAACAATACAGCTTAACCCAACCCTACTCTCACACAGAGCCCTCCATTGGTGATGCCTAAAACTAACCACTCCCCTGGTGGGTGCCTAACCCAAACCACCTCTCCCTCCCCCCATGTGTTCGCCACTGTTCGGGTTCTGCAGAACATCACCCTGTTCGGGTGATGTTCGAGTTCGGCCGAACACCTGATGGTGTTCGGCCTTTTAAGTTCGGGTTCGCCCCGAACTACTGAATGGCCGCCGAACAGGGCCGAACAGGGCCCCTGTTCGGCCGAACAGGGCCCTGTTCGCCCCGAACATGCCGCAATACGGCTCCCCTATGGGGTCGCAGGCATAAGGGGGGAGCATGCCCCGATCGCGGGGAGGGGGTCAGAAATTCCCCCCACCTCTTACGCTAGCGCTCCCCCCTCTGCCCGCTTCCCCATAAAAAAAGTTTAAGGCAAGTTAAATAGTACTTGGTGGCTGGCCTGGAACTGGCAGTGGAGTGACGAGGAGTAGGGGGAATCCGAGTAGCAGAGGGACGCGTTGAGGCCGGGCAGCGGGCGGTTCAGCGGTAGTACCCTTGTGGTACTTCCGCCCTTTCTCTGACCTCACGTCCTCTGCATACGAGGGTACGCGACACGCGTACCCTTGTATGCGTCATCACGTAGAGGACGTGAGGTCAGAGAAAGGGCAGAAGTACCACAAGGGTACTACCGCTGAACCGCCCGCTGCCCAGCCTCAACACGTCACTCTGCTACTCGGACTCCTCCTCCTCCTCACTCCACTGCCAGTGACAGGCCAGCCACCAAGTACTATTTAACTTGCCTTAAACTTTTTTTATGGGGAAGCGGGCAGAGGGGGGAGCACTAGCGGAGGGGGTGGGGGGAATTTCCGACCCCCCCCCCCCCCCCGCGATCGGGGCATGCTCCCCCCTTATGCCTGCAACCCCATAGGGCCCCCAAAATGGGCATGTTCGGGGGTCCCATTGACTTCCATTGAGTTCGGCGTTCGGGCCGAACATGCCGAACATCTGGCCCATGTTCGGCCTGTTCGGCCCGAACCCGAACATCCAGGTGTTCACCCAACACTAACCCTAACCACTCCCCCTGGTGGTGCCTAACCCTAACCACTCCCTCTACAGAAACACCCTTTTACACAAAGAAATGATAATATCTTTGATAACGTAAAATCTGTACATACAAACGGAATAATATGACAAAAACTATAATGCTGCAAGCTTCTAAAATGCTAACATACTTGAAAAACTTTAATGTTCTAATGTTGTTAACAATATTTATTGCGTTAACAATATTTATTGCGGTGCCTTTTCTCCTTCTCCATTTATCTCTGTAAATGACAATTTGTAAATTTTTATAACACACAATTGTCCATTTACAGAGATCTTTCTCCCACTCAGCATGGGTATGTGTAAAAATACACCACAAAACACATTATACTACTTCTCCTGAGTACGGCGATACCACATGTGTGGCACTTTTTTGCACCCTAACTGCGCTAAAGGGCCCAAAGTCCAATGAGTACCTTTAGGATTTCACAGGTCATTTTGAGAAATTTCGTTTCAAGACTACTCCTCACGGTTTAGGGCCCCTAAAATGCCAGGGCAGTATAGGAACCCCACAAATGACCCCATTTTAGAAAGAAGACACCCCAAGGTATTCCGTTAGGAATATGGTGAGTTCATAGAAGATTTTATTTTTTGTCAAAAGTTAGCGGAAAATGACACTTTGTGAAAAAACACAATTAAAATCAATTTCCGCTAACTTGTGACAAAAAATAAAATCTTCTATGAACTCGCCATACTACTAACGGAATACCTTGGGGTGTCTTCTTTCTAAAATGGGGTCATTTGTGGGGTTTCTATACTGCCCTGGCATTTTAGGGGCCCTAAACCGTGAGGAGTAGTCTTGAAACGAAATTTCTCAAAATGACCTGTGAAATCCTAAAGGTACTCATTGGACTTTGGGCCCTTTAGCGCAGTTAGGGTGCAAAAAAGTGCCACACATGTGGTATCGCCATACTCGGGAGAAGTAGTACAATGTGTTTTGGGGTGTATTTTTACACATACCCATGCTGGGTGGGAGAAATACCTCTGTAAATGGACAATTGTGTGTAAAAAAATCAAAAGATTGTCATTTACAGAGGTATTTCTCCCACCCAGCATGGGTATGTGTAAAAATACACCCCAAAACACATTATACTACTTCTCCCGAGTACGGCGATACCACATGTGTGGCACTTTTTTGCACCCTAACTGCACTAAGGGGCCCAAAGTCCAATGAGTAACTTTAGGATTTCACAGGTCATTTTTGTTTCAAGACTACTCCTCGCGGTTTAGGGCCCCTAAAATGCCAGGGCAGTATAGGAACCCCACTAATGACCCCATTTTAGAAAGAAGACACCCCAAGGTATTCCGTTAGGAGTATGGTGAGTTCATAGAAGTTTTTATTTTTTTGTCACAAGTTAGCGGACATTGATTTTAATAGTTTTTTTTCACAAAGTGTCATTTTCCGCTAACTTGTGACAAAAAATAAAATCTTCTATGAACTCACCATACTCCGTACGGAATACCTTTGGGTGTCTTCTTTCTATAATGGGGTCATTTGTGGGGTTCCTATACTGCCCTGGCATTTTAGGGGCCCTAAACCGTGAGGAGTAGTCTTGAAACCAAATGTCGCAAAATGACCTGTGAAATCCTAAAGGTACTCATTGGACTTTGGGCCCCTTCGCGTACTTAGGGTGTAAAAAAGTGCCACACATGTGGTACCGCCGTACTCAGGAGAAGTAGTATAATGCGTTTTGGGGTGTATTTTTACACATACCCATGCTAAGTGGGAGAAATATCTCTGTAAATGACAATTGTTTGATTTTTTTACACACAATTGTCCATTTACATAGAAATTTCTCCCACCCAGCATGGGTATGTGTAAAAATACACCCCAAAACACATTATACTACTTTTCCTGAGTACGGCGGTACCACATGTGTGACACTTTTTTGCAGCCTAGGTGCGCTAAGGGGCCCAACGTCCTATTCACAGATCATTTTGAAGCATTTGTTTTCTAGACTACTCCTCGCGGTTTAGGGGCCCTAAAATGCCAGGGCAGTATAGGAACCCCACAAGTGACCCCATTTTAGAAAGAAGACACCCCAAGGTATTCTGTTAGGTGTATGGCGAGTTCATAGAAGATTTTATTTTTTGTCACAAGTTAGTGAAAAATGACACTTTGGGAAAAAAAACCAATAAAAATTAATTTCCGCTAACTTTTGACAAAAAATAAAATCTTCTATGAACTCGTCATACACCTAACAAAATACCTTGGGGTGTCTTTTTTTCTAAAATGGGGTCACTTGTGGGGTTCCTATACCGCCCTGGCATTTTACAGGCCCAAAACCGTGAGTAGTCTGGAAACCAAATGTCTCAAAATGACTGTTCAGGGGTATAAGCATCTGCAAATTCTGATGACAGGTGGTCTATGAGGGGGCGAATTTTGTGGAACCGGTCATAAGCAGGGTGGCCTTTTAGATGACAGGTTGTATTGGGCCTGATCTGATGGATAGGAGTGCTAGGGGGGGTGACAGGAGGTGATTGATGGGTGTCTCAGGGGGTGGTTAGAGGGGAAAATAGATGCAATCAATGCACTGGGGAGGTGATCGGAAGGGGGTCTGAGGGGGATCTGAGGGTTTGGCCGAGTGATCAGGAGCCCACACGGGGCAAATTGGGGCCTGATCTGATGGGTAGGTGTGCTAGGGGGTGACAGGAGGTGATTGATGGGTGTCTCAAGGTGTGATTAGAGGGGGGAATAGATGCAAGCAATGCACTGGCGAGGTGATCAGGGCTGGGGTCTGAGGGCATTCTGAGGGTGTGGGCGGGTGATTGAGTGCCCTAGGGGCAGATAGGGGTCTAATCTGATAGGTAGCATTGACAGGGGGTGATTGATGGGTAATTAGTGGGTGTTTAGGGTAGAGAATATATGGAAACACTGCGCTTGGGTGGTGATCTGATGTCGGATCTGCGGGCGATCTATTGGTGTGGGTGGGTGATCAGTTTGCCCGCAAGGGGCAGGTTAGGGGCTGATTGATGGGTGGCAGTGACAGCAGGTGATTGATGGGTGGCAGTGACAGGGGGTGATTGATGGGTGGCAGTGACAGGGGGTGATTGATGGGTGATAGGTGATTGGCAGGTGATTGACAGGTGATCAGTGGGTTATTACAGGGAAGGACAGATGTAAATATTGCACTGGCGAATTGATAAGGGGGGGTCTGAGGGCAATCTGAGCGTGTAGGCGGGTGATTGGGTGCCCGCAAGGGGCAGATTAGGGTCTGATCTGATGGGTAACAGTGACAGGTGGTGATAGGGGGTGATTGATGGGTAATTAGTGGGTGTTTAGAGGAGAGAATAGATGTAAACGCTGCGCTTGGGTGGTGATCTGATGTCGGATCTGCGGGCGATCTATTTGTGTGGGTGGGTGATCAGATTGCCCGCAAGGGGCAGGTTAGGGGCTGATTGTTGGGTGGCAGTGACAGGGGGTGATTGATGGGTGATAGGTGATTGGCAGGTGATTGACAGGTGATCAGTGGGTTATTACAGGGAAGGACAGATGTAATTAATGCACTGGCGAATTGATAAGGGGGGGGGGGGGTCTGAGGGCAATCTGAGCATGTGGGCGGGTGATTGGGTGCCCGCAAGGGGCAGATTAGGGTCTGATCTGATAGGTAACAGTGACAGGTGGTGATAGGGGGTGATTGATGGGTGATTGATGGGTAATTAGTGGGTGTTTAGAGAAGATAACAGATGTAAACGATACATTTGGGAGGTAATCTGACGGCGGGTTTGCGGGCGATCTAATGGTGTGGGTGGGTGATCAGATTGCCCGCAAGGGGCAGGTTAGAGGCTGATTGATGGGTGGCAGTGACAGGGGGTGACAGGGGGTGATTGATGGGTGATAGGTGATTGGCAGGTGATTGACAGGTGATCAGTGGGTTATTACAGGGAAGAACAGATGTAATTAATGCACTGGTGAATTGATAAGGGGGGGGTCTGAGGGCAATCTGAGCGTGTGGGCGGGTGATTGGGTGCCCGCAAGGGGCAGATTAGGGTCTGATCTGATAGGTAAAAGTGACAGGTGGTGATAGGGGGTGATTGATGGGTGATTGATGGGTAATAAGTGGGTGTTTAGAGGAGAGAATAGATGTAAACAATGGATTTGGGAGGTGATCTGATGTCGGATCTGCGGGCGATCTATTGGTGTGGGGGGGTGATCAGATTGCCCGCAAGGGGCAGGTTAGGGGCTGATTGATGGGTGGCAGTGACAGGGGGTGATTGATGGGTGATTGACAGGCGATTGACAGGTGATTGACAGGTGATTGACAGGTGATCAGGGGGGATAGATGCATACAGTACATGGGGGGGGGTCTGGGGAGAATCTGAGGGGTGGGGGGGGTGATCAGGAGGGAGCAGTGGGCAGGGGGGGGGGGATAAAAAAAAATAGCGTTGATAGATAGTGACAGGGAGTGATTGATGGGTGATTAGGGGGGTGATTGGGTGCAAACAGGGGTCTGGGGGGTGGGCAGGGGGGGGGGGTCTGATGGGTGCTGTGGGCGATCTGGGGCAGGGGGGTAAAAAATCAGTGTGCTTGGTGCAGACTAGGGTGGCTGCAGCCTGCCCTGGTGGTCCCTCGGACACTGGGACCACCAGGGCAGGAGGCAGCCTGTATAATACACTTTGTAAACATTACAAAGTGTATTATACACTTTGTATGCGGCGATCGTCGGGTTAACATCCCGTCGGCGCTTCCGTATGGCCGGCGGGATGTTGCGGCGGGTGAGCGGCGCCAGGCGGAGGCGGAGGATCGCGTCACGGATGACGCGATCGCTCCGCCCATGCCCCTACAAGGACCGCCGCCAATTGTCAATACGGCGGTCCTTGCGGGGTGCACTTCCCGGCCGCCAATTGTACATACGGCGGTCGGGAAGTGGTTAAGCCTCCCCCAAAAAAATAAAAACAGAACTAACCCGCAGCGGGAGACCGGAGCATCGGTAAGTGAATGTGAGGGCACAGAACGGCTGCAAGGGGCTGGTAGAAGCCCCAGGTAAGTGAAAATCTTTTTTTTTTTAGGAGGCTTAAGTATCCCTTTAATCATGAGAAAAGCCATTAATACTCAACCAGTACTCAGTGAGGCAGATGGATAACAGCACTTAAATTTGGGACCATAAAATCCTTCAAAACAAACTGCACCTAGAAGTTGTCCCAATTGGGAACTTTTTGTAAGGAGTTTCAGCACAAAACAGGGAAAAAGGGTTCAGGAGCCCTTACAGAAAAAAAGACAACAATTTGCAGCCTTGGGGCCCACAGTTCTATTGGGTACTTCCAGGCACCAAAATTACAGTTTTGCTGCGGCACCTCCTGGCACCCACATTTACATACTTTGCTGGGGGTGACGAAGCATGTTGATATACAATGCCACAATTTGCATATCAGCATGCCTAGGCACCCGCAATTTTATCAGGTGCCACCTGCCACCAAAATTTACATTCTTTGCAGCCAATCTGGGTGCCCAGATGGAAGTAGGTTGAGTTTAGTATGGAGGGGTTAAGTGTTAAGCATGGGGGGTTAACTATTGGCCACAACTTGGGGGGTTAAGGGTTAGACATCGGTAGTGGGAGGTCTTAGGGTTAGGCATCGGTTGAGGGAAATCTTAGGACCAGGCATCAGCAGGGGGAGGTCTTAGGGTTAGGCATTCGTTGAGGAAAATCTTAGGGCCAGGCATCAGCAGGGGGAGGTCTTAGGGTTAGCTATCTACAACAGAGAGAAAATGTGTGCATCAACCAAGTGAACCTGACAAATCTGGCTTTGCAAATTTGGCCTATTGGCTAATCACGAGACATTGCTCATGCAAATATGCCTTTGCTTTCGCATGCCTAAATATGCAGGGTCAAAAAACAAAAACCGCAAAACAATTGCCCTGCGGGAATTAGTTCATGCTACATAGCACTATCCAGGGGCGCCACGAGGAGGCTTTCCATTGCCCCATACAACCGGGGGGCCGCGGGGGTCCCAGGCTCTCTCACCGCCTGAAACCCACACAGCGGCACCTCGGAGGTGGAGGCTGGGGGGTGCAGGTGATCTCCCCAGCGTGGCCAGCGCCGGGAAGAGCAGCCCGCACACACCTCCCAAGATTAAAAACAGGCACTTACCTTAACGTCCATTGCGTTCTGCTATATGCGCATGACCTGGGCGCGACACATAAGGGGAGGACAGGCGCAAATAGCCTGCTCCAGGGCTCTCACCTCCTAAAACAAGCCATTCACCACTTGCCTCCAAAGAAAAGAAAAGGCAATGCTAATTACAACAGCCCCCCGGTTGTATGGGGGCAATGGGAAGCCTCCTTGTGGCGCCCCTGGATAGTGCTATGTAGCATGAACTAATTCCCGCAGGGCGATTGTTTTGCGGTTTTTGGTTTTTGACCCTGCATATTTAGGCATGCGAAAGCAAAGGCATATTTGCATGAGCAATGTCTCGTGATTAGCCAATAGGCCAAATTTGCAAGCCAGATTTGTCAGGTTCACTTGGTTGATGCACACATTTTCTCTCTGCTGTAATTAGAGGTCTTAGGGTTAGACATCGGTTGAGAGAAATCTTAGGGCCAGGCATCAGCAGCGGGAGGTCTTAGGGTTAGGCATTGGTAGAGAGAGGTCTTAGGTTTAGGTATTGGTAGAAGGACCTCTTAGTGTTAGGCATCGGTAGAGGGAGGGATCTGTGTGAGAGTAGAGTTAGGTTAACCAGTTCGGCCTATCTGGATGAGCTTCCTCGTCCAATAGGCACTGCTGCTGCCGCCGCCTCGTGCGCGCGATCGGGCGCGCCCCCGCGCGCGCTTCCGCTGCCCGCCGCTAGCCCCACGATCAGTGAATGGGAATATAATTCCCATTCACCGACCTATCTTCCCCGCAGAAATACCGACGCTTTCTCTCCAGAGAGCGCGGTATTTCTGCCCCCAGGAAACATTTCCCCTGCTTTTAAGTTCCTAGATGCGAAATCGTTCGCATCTAGGACTTTTTTCACTGTGGCCATCTTGTGGCCGAATAGTAAACTGCACCACAATTCATTTTTAATTAAAAAAAAATATATATTTTACATTTAAAATTAACAGTTTCCCTCCCACACCAAAAATTACCCACATACACTTTTTTTTATTAAAAATAAAAAATACAATTAAAAAAAAAAAAAAACAACATAAATAGTTACCCAAGGGTCTGAACTTTTTAAATATGCATGTCAAGAGAATATGTTATTATATTATTTAAAATTATAAGCTTATAAATAGTGATGGACGCAAATTGAAAAAATGCACCTTTATTTCTAAATGAAATATCGGCACCATAAATTGTGATAGGGACATCGTTTAAATGGTGTAATAAGCGGGACAGATGGGCAAATAAAATACATGAGTTTTAATTACGCTATCGTATATTAATTTCAAACTATAATGGTCAAAAACTGAGAAATAATGAATTTTTTTCATTTCTTTCTTAATCTTCCTGTTAAAATAGATTTAGAAAAAAATAATTCTTAGCAAAATGTAGCACCCAAAGAAAGCCTAATTAGTGGCGGAAAAAACAAGATATAGATCAATTCATTGTGATAAGTAGCAATAAAGTTATAGGCGAATGAATGGGAGGTGAACGTTGCTCGGATGCATGAGATTTTCGGACTGCGGTGCTGAACCGGTTAAGACACAGTAAAATATTGGTAAATATAACGATATTTTACTGTTGAAATTAAGTAGGAGATTATTGTTCATTTTATGGCTATTCTAATAATGGCAAATCCCCGCTCCGTTTTTTACAGGAGCCTTTTTTACATTAATGTGTTTCAACTTCCCCATTAAATACAATTCATTTTGCATTTGTTTGAAAGCCAAACATTATTCTTAGAATGACTATCTTTTGCATACTAAAGTATTTGTTTGCAAACACGTTTTAGAAACAAAATGTGTTGTGTTCATAACGTGACTTGCTCTATGTGCGCAGTGCACCTTACGTTGCTGACATAACCAGTAAAACTGCTGGGTATTGCCTGTGCATGGCCATTTCACTGTAGTTTAGTGGATTGGGGCCAATGTGACTTGCGCATTCTATAACTAAGCTTCATCAGAGACTTAATGCTTTTTCCCTTTTTAATCTTTGTGTATATGACAAAGATAACCATTTCAAGATTCCTTTCTGGCTTTTATTCTGTGTCCATAGAATTCACTACCAACCAAACAAATAGATGGAGGATTTATAGTTTAATCAGTATTCAGGCATCGTGTAGGCTTAGCTCTACAGCTATAAAATGAATTTATGTTCCTACGTTTTTTTTCATTGTTTCTTGGTGATTTCTTTCCAATTTGTAGACAATTTCTGCCTTTTCCTCAATTCATTTGGATCATCATCCTGAATGATCCTGCAATGTAACAATGCCTAATAACCCTGTATTGACCTGGCAATATTATGGTGAACATGTCATCTCATGCAATTAAACTATATCATTCATAATATCCAATATCATTTACCACTAGCGTAACACAAGCAGACCACGCTTCAGTGCACCTCAATAGCAGTATGCTATAAATTCTACTAATTATTATGAAGCACTCAAACCTTATTAGATGTTATTAGGAAATTATTTCCCAACATGACGACTTGACTCAGCTATTTACATACATAGGCTGAAAATGTACAAGATCTTTAAAGCTAATGGGAATTTGAAAAAAAATATGAACTAGATACTTAAAGGACACCCGAAGCAAAAATAAACTAATGAAACAAACTATTGTATCTATCTTCCTTCTCCTAAAAATGATATTTTAAGATATTCCACAGTTTAATTTTATGTTTAAATCTCCTTTTCAGTTTTAACTGTTTTATTGTTTTTGCTCAATGACACATTCATTGAAGTATGCCAGAGCTAAAATCTGTGAACCATTAACCCTTTTTATCTCTTTACTGCTCTCAGAATCCATTTTCTGCTAGGAAAGTGTTTTATAGTTGGAATTTCTTATTCGCGAGGGTCACACTGTAGTCACTTCCTGTCTGAGTCAGGACTGAGTCGGCCACTTATATACCTGATTTTTAACTATTTCAGGCAGAGAAAGAAAAAAAGGAACACAGCATAATTATTAGTGTGCTTGGCACTGTACATATCAATGTCTATCTCATCATGTCAAATGTCACCTCAGGTATCCTTTAAGTAAGGAGAGGGGAGGCTCTGGGTCCTATAGAGACTTCCTGCTCCTCTCACAGCACCCATGTTGCAGCACCAGCTCCCCCGTTTGAATCCCCCACTGGAGGAGGCTTTGGAAGTCTTCGGGAGACAAGTGCTCCTGAAGACGGGTGGCTCTGTACTGCGCATGCGTCAGTGTGTGAGAGAGAATGCTTGCACGGGGGCAGTACAGAGCCACCTGTCTTTGGGAGCACACGGGCTCCCGAAGACTTCTGAAGATTCCTTTGGGTGCAGAAAGCAGTATTTGACCAAATTGGTCGAATACTGCTACTGGGGGAGCCAACTCTGGAATGAGGGATCTGTGACTGTAGCGGTAAGACTCTATAGGACCCAAAGCTTTCCCTCTCCTTAGGTAAACATCTGGTTCTTTTTTTTTTAAAGCAGTTCCCATTCACTTCAAAGTAAATATGGGAATAAAGCTCCTAAGCTGGGAGAGTGGTTTCAACAGATTTCAGGAACAGCACACCTTTAGCATCAGGTAAAATACTGTCCAGAACCCTAAGGCTAGGGCCACACTAGCTCCGGGTGCGGGACGCATCCGCGGTCCGGGCTCCGATTTTCAAAACCCGGAACGCAAACGGATCCGTGCTGCCTTTTTTGCAGCACACGTTTTGGATCCGCTTGCGTGTTTTTTGTTTGCGGAAGTTCGGCGAGCCGGGCACTCGCTCGGCGAGCCGGCGATGCCGCCCACTGAAATACTTTCGCCCTCTGTATTTCAGTGGGCGGCATCGCAGGAAGTGACGGCGAGCGGTGTGGGCGGAAGTGCCCGGCTCGCCGAACTTCCTTAGGTACAAATTATTACATTATATGCGAGCTGGAGGGGGAGCGGGGACGGGGGGCACCCAGGTGAGCAAGGGGGGGGATGTGACCCCCCCTGGCCGCCGCTTTGCCCGCAGCCCCCTGTCCTGGCTGCTACCCCCTCCAGCATGGCGGCCCCCTCCTTCACCATGGGACACTGGAAACTGATCCGTTTCCAGTGTCCCAAAATGTCAGTGAAGAGGGAGGCCTGTTTCCCCATTGATTTTCACTACCCGTACGTGTATACGGGTCCGTGAAAAATGCTGCAAGTCCGGACTCAGCGTTCCGGGTTTAAAAACGTATTCCGCGGATCGCACGCGGATACGTTTTTAACTTGAGTGTGTACTGTTCCTATTTTTAACATTGGTATCCGTGGCTACGTTTTTCGTCCGGGACAAAAAACGTAGCTACGGATACGTTTTTAAATCAAGTGTGAACTAGCCCTAAGGGCTCATTTCCAGTAGTAGCAATGTGCAGTGTTTCCCAGCATGTAAATTCAAACGGGGAATTGCTGCTTACTGAAGTCAATAGGCTACTTCAAATTTGTGTGAAGGTAAAAAACATAAGGCCTTAAACCCTGAAGGAACCTGAGGTTGAAGAAAACTCATATGAGTGGTGAAGCATGCAACAACTTTTTGAAAACTGGTGCCTAGATCACACTTTACTGCAGCAATTCACTATCTCTGTTTTTCAAATATTCAACCATCATCTGACCTTCATTTCACACTCCACTACTTACTCCTTACAATAGCCTATTCCCTGCCTATGCTAACCATTTAAAAAATGCCAAAAAAAGGGGAGAGGACAGAAACCAGTTACAAAAAGCACCACTCAAGACAAAAATATCAATTTAGAAAAATCATAACAACTTTATTTCGTAGATATTCGACACACCTACCAGCACAGCACAAACAATTTAAAATCATCTAAAAAGCACACACAAACATACACACTAAGGGCCCTTTTCCACTACACAGCTGAATCACAAAATTGCTAGTGATTTTTAAATCGCTAGGGTTGTTACTTTATCATAGAAATCATGAGAAGTATTTTCCACTATAGTGATTCGATTTGTAAATTGCATATCGCAATCGCTTTCTGGAGCGATTTTATTCACTGGCATTTGTGATTTGTGATTGCTAGTGGAAAAGGCCCCTATATCAATAATGACCTAGCCAGAGTGTAATAATATGATCATGGAACCCTGCAAGATATAATAATCATTAGTAATATAACCTTTATCCTAGGTAATAATATATCCCATGAGGGGTTCAGATAATGAGCCCCATCATGAGTGAACCCGGGTTCAGTATGTATCTGTGCAAGAGAACTGTGCAAAAGAGCTATAAAATGACTGTTATATAAGAGAGAACAGAGGCGCCAAAAGGATAAAAGGGGTTTTAAAGGAGCTTAAAAGCCAAAACTTGGTAATTAGAGGAGGCAGTGGTGGACTTACCTCCTCCAAGCAGACACAACACGACTGTACATTCAGTCTATTTATTAACGAACTCCAGATAAAACAAAGCAACGCGTTTCACGGGTCAGCGCCCGCTTCCTCAGGCAATAGAAAAAGGAGTTACAGCATCTAGCAAAACAAACGACACTCAGCGCCTCAGCGCCTCTGCCTAAAATGACTGTAAATGACAAGTACAAATTGATAAATCACTCACTTAAACATGAAAACACTAGCAAAAACATCAATCAACAATAAGTTATGTGTTTCAAAACCATGGATGTGCAAAAGATATATATAAATAAATATTTAAGTGCAAACAGTGCTATCAAAACTGTCATTTACACAGTAGTAGGTCTAGTGAAAAAAGTCAGAAGCAGCCCATATAGACGGTGCAATAATCGAGTGCAAAACAAAGGAGATACTTAGCCGGGTAGTAAGGTGCAGGAAATTGGCAAGGTCAGAAAGAGGATCCCCTCAAAATAGGTCCCACATGCTCCACGGGCGTAACCCCGCTTTGAAAGGAGAGGAGGATAGCCGCAGTGTGTTGCTACCATTGCAGCATTATATATAATGAGGAGGAGGAAGGAGAGATCCAATCAACTCTGCCCGATGACAGGAAGTGATGTAACGGGACCTATTTTGAGGGGATCCTCCGTCTGACCTCGCCAATTTCCTGCACCTTACTACTTGGCTAAGTATCTCCTTTGTTTTGCACTCGATTGTCATTATCTGAACTAGGGGGGTTCCTAGGGTCCTTGGAGATTGGGGACACCTGTGGGCACAAGGTGGGGAGTGTATGCGCGCTACTGCAAAAATGGGCGTGGCTATACAGTAAGTGGGTGTGGCCATTGGGTGGGGCCAAATTTACATGAACTTGGCAGCGGTGTAAGCTACAGATAATGGGCCTGCCCATCAAAATATTGGATGGAGCCTCATGTCCTTTATTTAGATAATTTACAATCAGTATAGGCATAGATCAAAGATGTATACGCACATACAATTTTGATTGGTCAATCACTGACCAATTTTACCACCCCATGCAGTAAGTGGGCCAACAGACAATGAATTTGATGAACAGAGCTAAAATTGGCTAATCAAAATTGTATGTGTGTACAAGGCTTTACAGCTAATTCTGTACATACTGAAAGTAGCAGGCATCAGCACATACTGCAGCTAGTTTACTATCAGTACAGGCACAGAGTAACAGCTTATACTGCACGCTGGTGCCCCCTGCTGGTCATATAGCCATTGTCTATATGCAACTGAAGCCCTCTCCTACTAATTGGCTGACTTGCTCAGCTTTTGCTTGATTATCACTGCAAGCTAGGTGTATTATGTGTGCACTTCTCATTGGCTTATAAGCAGCCTGCAGGCTTTATAAAGCAGCAGAGAACTGTTTGGGAGTGAGGTTCTCCAATTGTGTGTTTGGTAAGTTTTAGAGCAGTAGGAGACAGGCCTTGGAGGTGGCAGCTCCAAGGTTTTGGCTGCGCTCACAAATGGTGTTAGATGCTGGTTCTGGGGCCCCGGGCAGTGAGAGTTCCCGGGGCCCCAGGCTGGCTCATGCACCATTGTTTTTAATAACAGCTTATACTGTACATACTGGAGCTGGCAGAGATCAGCACACACTGCAGCTAGTTTACTATCAATACAGGGACACAGTTTCCATACTACCCCAATTTAGAACACATACACAACGGAGAGCAAAACATATACCACCCTTCTTTGCCCACACACACACTGTTCACAGCACAGCATACACCAGAGGGAGGGGGGAGGTAGGGGGACCCGGGGGAGGGAGAGAGAGAGAGAGAAGGGAGAACACCAGAAGGAAAGCAAGACGGACTGAAAGACAGATGGAGTATACTACCTCCTCCATGCAGTCTTCAAGACGCTGCCGCTGCATCCTCCTGGCTGGCTCTGGCTGTAGTCTGTGTTCTCCCCCTCTTCAGTCTGCAGCTCTGCAGACTTGCTCCATCGTTGTTGCTGGGCTTCTCACAGAACAGACACAGCCACCCGCCAGTTAGGCACAATGTGGGCTGGAGAGCCGCATCCTCCCCACTTCCCCAGACTTGCTCAATCTTCCTCCTCTTCAATGCTATGGTGCCCGCAGCCCTCCCATCACTGAATTCTTGTGGCTGTACGCTCCTGCTCCCCATCCACCCCAGCAATACCGCTCTGCATTCAAACTTGCTGAGAGGCGGAGCTGCAGCATGGCCGAATGACGGAAGTGACAGGGAGAAGGGGCAGAGCGGAATGGCGCTATGGTACTTGCCACTGCAGCAAGGAGGTGGAGCAGAGAGAGGTGGCGTCATAGCAACAGACTTCAACGCTTCCTTTCGGGGATAAAAGTGCCCCGCATCACTGTCCAGAGGTTCGTGGTACAGTGGGCGGGATCCGTAGCACGTGCTTCGGATCTTTAGCCCTAGCGACGCACCTGATCTGAACCCCTCATGGGATATATTATTACCTAGGATAAAAATTATATTACTAATGATTATTAAACAAACATAGAACATTTATATCGCGCATTTCTCCTGGCGGACTCAAAGCGCCAGAGCTGCAGCCACTAGGACACGCTCTATAGGCAGTAGCAGTGTTAGGGAGACTTGCCAAAAGTCTCCTACTGAATAGGTGCTGGTTACTGAACAGGCAGAGCCGAGATTCAAACCCTGGTCTCCTGTGTCAGAGGCAGAGCCCTTACCAGTACACTATCCAGCCACCTTTATTATTACATCTTGCAGGTTTACATGATCATATTATTACACTCTGGCTAGGTCATTATTGATATTAGTGTGTTTGTGTGTGTTTTTTAGATGATTTTAAATTGTTTGTGCTGTGCTGGTATGTCGAATATCTATAAAATAAAGTTGTTATGATTTTTCTAAATTGATATTTTTGTCTTGAGTGGTGCTTTTTGTAAGGGGTTTCTGTCCTCTCCCCTTTTTTGCATTATATTTATAACCCCAGCACACTCACCAGAGCAGGTGTTGTGGACAAATATTGTGAGTATGCTTACCATTAACCTACCCCTAAATACCCCTAATGCTCCTAATCTTCTTAGGATTTAACGCTGATGCTGACTGAATAATAAATAAAGGTAAAAAAAAGAGACTTCAGTGTCTCTTTAAAGAGAACCCGAGGTGGGTTTGAAGAATATTATCTGCATACAGAGGCTGGATCTGCCTATACAGCCCAGCCTCTGTTGCTATCCCGAACCCCCCTAAGGTCCCCCTGCACTCTGCAATCCCTTATAAATCACAGTCACGCTGCTAACAAACAGCTTGTCAGAGCTGGTTGTGTTTATCTCTATAGTGTCAGTCTGCTGCTCTCCCCGCCTCCTGCAGAACTCCAGTCCCCGCCTGCATCCCTTCCCTCCCTGCTGATTGGAGGGAAGGGACGGGGGGCAGGGACCGGAGCAATGCAAGAGGCGGGGGAGCAGCTGAGACTGACACTACAGATGTAAACACAGCCTCACAGCACGGCTGTGATTTATGAGGGATTGTAGAGTGCAGGGGGACCTTAGTGGGGTTTGGGATAGCAACAGAGGCTGGGCTGTATAGGCAGATCCAGCCTCTGTATGCAGATAACATTCTTTAAACACACCTCGGGTTCTCTTTAAGTATATTTGTCATGCATAGAGGCTAATTTTTTACTTTAAAAAATTGTGAAATGTAATTGGTAAAAATTGTGAAATGTAATTTCACAATATGTAAGGTCCATAGAAACAGTCATTTTAATTGCCGGTGGCAGGCAAGATCCTTTGCTTAACCATAACCAGCCTTTGAACAGACAAGGCCATTACTATTGCAGCCTATTTTCTGCCAAAACAATGTCAATTGCCATTGATTTGGCAGAAAGGTGCTGTGGGAGTGATGCAGAAATTAATCAAGAAAGTTCTTTCAGCATTAGCTGGCATTTCAATAACAATGCAATGCAACCATAGCACTTACATGAAAATATCCAAGCTAAGGGATAAAATTTTAACATACTGTTAGTTGTTGGTCAGTCCATCACGTGAAAAAAAAAAGATTTCAGTAGTTTGACTAAAGTATCATTGTTGTCCTGGGCAACCAAGGTCTGAGGTTACTCTATGTAAACACAAGAGTGTTTTCCGGGGCTATGATTTTTACATTCTGAACAATTATGTAAAGTTGTTTTTGAAAAGCAAGTAACAATCTCAGCAGTAAAACAGTTAAATGTCAACAAGTTTTAGATTTAACAAAAAAATAGAAAAATATCATTTTTTGCACAAAGGTCAAAGAGGGTGACAAGTGTATTGACCGCCTTACACAAATCATTTCAAGTTGGCGTTTATATGAGCAAGTATTTGTGACCTTTGACACCTAGTTTTAGAAAACACTGGTGAACTGTTAGAGGCAATCACTGTTAAAAAAATAAATAGCACCAAATAAAATAAATCAAAACATTACTCCTGATGAGGTATAAAAAGGTCAGCAATTAGCCTTAAATCATTGAACATGTGTTAAAAATGTATGGACTTTATAGTGTGCACTGCTGTAAAATGTTATGGTATAGAATAATAAATCCATGTAGAAATTTCTAGAAATAAATTAGTTCAGCTAGAATGTCATGAATGACGTAATCATTTTGGTCTATTAGCAAGACATATAAAAATTGTTTATGGCTTTGCCTGTTCCTTACCAACATTATTTGAACAGAACATGTCTGGATTCGATCTGATGACTGTTCAATCGAATACAGTAACCCAAAATATTCAGATTTCAACAGGACCAGAATGTGATGAGCATTGAATCAGTGGGGAAAAAATTCTAGTGCTGCATTCAGCCCGGCACATAATAAGGTGTATTAACCAAAACGGGTAAAAAAGACGCCACAGGGGCCCTAGTAAAAAAACGGCACTGCCATAGAGGTAATGTAAATAGCTACAATTAGCAGCTATTAGCTGTAATTTGAGCACCAGAGGTGCCTGATAAAATAGTGGGTGCCAGGGCCACCTACAATGCAAACTGCGGCTACAAATAGCAGAAGTAAAGCAGGCCTTGAGCACCCAAATTACCCATAATTAACGTTAATCATGGATATTAACCTTGACACCTATGGCAGCAGCCAAAAGATTGGCGGATAGGGTTAGGTGACGGGTTTTTTTAGGACTAGGTGACGTCAAAGATGGGAAGAGGGGGGGCTCCTTAGTGTTAGGTGTGCGTGTGTGTGTGTGGGGGGGGGGGGTGCAGTGAGCATGATTGATAAAGCTTGAATTAACAGATTTGTGTGGCTATAGAATCTAGGTCATGTAGAGAAGTTCCCCTATGCCACTATCCTGGGTGTATTTTATGCCCTTCATTTTGTGTTTTATGGTCCCTTCTCAGGCTAGTAAATCTTCCATTCCTTGTATAGAGCATGCATACACTTGCCAGCAAATCAATGCTTGTAAGTGAAGAACACTGTGACTAATTACTTGCTTATTACTAGTACTTAACCAAAACATGGTTCCTCTGTGCAGTGGGGGAAATCCTATTGGCAACACTAATGAGTCTTCACCCAACTGATAATGATATCACTGACATTTAATAGACATATAATGTTGGTGCTTTGAAAACTGCTCTGTGGTCAAAGGCAACTTTTTCACAACTGAATGATGATTTTTGGTCTTGAAGAATGTCTTCTATATTTCAGTTTATTTAGTAAGATTTATCAACAGTAATCAGCAGTGATAAGCAAAGCAAAGACATTTCATTACTAGGGATGATCAATGAGATGCAAATTCTTCAGAAATTATGCAAATGTGTATGTAAATGTATGCTGTTTGAAAATTGACCAATCAGTTTAAACCCAGGTTTAAACTGATTGGTCCATCTTCAAGTTGCATATACTTACATAAAATGTAGCATCAACTGGAAAGAATTTGCATATCTCTAATGGGGATGATCAGAGATATGCAAATTCATTACAATACAATACAATAATACAATAACATTTGTAAAGCGCTTTTCTCCCATAGGACTACTCATTACACAGAAAAATAAAGTTGCAATATACCATACAATCTTGATTAAACAATTTTACTGCTTCCATGTAGTATGAGAGCTTGCCTAACCAATCTGTTCAAAGCATTTTCAATATGTTGAGCCTTAAACTACACAGATAGATCATGGTAGGATAGGATTGTTCAATCAAGATTTCATGGTGTATAGCCACCCTTAGGGTGAGTACAAAAATCCAGTTTTGACTGGCCAATTTTACTACTTACAAATTGTACCACTTTCTGACACTATCTGTTCATAGTATTCAAAATCTATTGACCCTCATACTACATTGGTTAGTGATTGGCCAATCAAAATTGGATGTGTATATGCACCCTTAGGGCTTGATTCACAAAAGAGTGCTAACTGTTAACACGGGTGTTTTTGCGCAAATTTTCACGATGCGCGCAATCGCGAATTTTAGCGCAAAACGATATTGGTTTCACGTGCAAACTTGGATTTTCGCGTGAAAATGTGCGTTTGTGCATGAAAACCATTATCGTTTCGTATGAAAATTCGCAATCGCGCGAATTCACGTGAAAACGGCCGTGCTATCAGTTAGCACTCTTTTGTGAATCAAGCCCTTAGTCATAACTCTCAGCACAGGTCCAAAAGTAAAGCCATGTACACTTTTAATTAGGAATGGCCAATCACTAGAGATGGCATCGAACCTAAGATTTTGGGTTCGCAGACCACGGACACGAACTTCCATAAAAGTCCGGGAGTCGGCGAACCGCAATAGACTTCAATGGGCAGGCAAACTTTAAAAACTACAAACACCGTTTCTGGCCACAAAAGTGATGGAAACGATGTTTCAAGGGGTCCAACACCTGGAGGGGGGCATGGCGGAGTGGGATACATGCCAAAAGTCTCTGGGAAAATTACGGATTTTACGCAGAGCAGGGTTATAATCCCTAACGGGCAGAAATCACATTGCATTGCTAAATTAGAAGCATAGCGTGCTTTACAGCGATCAGGTAGTGTAAGTAGTGTACTGCTTCACACTGACAGACCAAACTCACTGTGTAACGCACCACGACAAAGAGCCGTAAAGGCTGTTGATATTTGTGTGCTGCTTTTAATAATGTGTGCATACCATTGGTGTTTGTGTTTTGTGATCAGGTGCCTTTTCAAAGCAGCTGTCCCTGGTTGGGTGTTGGGCTTCCCACTACTCAGTTTCTTTAGGCAGAGGTTGCACATGGCATTGCTGGCATCAGAGGCACACAAACAAACAAAAAATGCCACACTGGTGAGCTTTGGAATGTCGGCATTGTTGGTGGCAACAGCAGACCTTGAAGGGGGTGTTGGCTGGATGACCCCAAGTGTATTATAAAATGCATCATGTGTGAATAACTCTGACACACCAAGAGGAGCAGATGGGTTGCTAGTGGTAGTAGTGTTAAGTTTTTGTGTGAAACCAGAAGCTGAGCAGGAGGAGGACGGTGCGTCAAGAAGGTTCTGTGCGGAAGCTGTAGAAGTTGTGGTGTGCTGTTTAAGCCAGTCAACCACGTCCTCAGAATCTTGGGAGTTGAGGCTACGTGCCTTCTGAACACTGTACTTTGGTCGAGGTCCACATGTAATCACACCAGCACAACCTCGAAAATACCTGCGGGGTGGCCTGCCTCTGCCTGTTATTTTTCCTATATTGGGGGTATGCAGTACTACTAACAATATTCAATAGTGGTAGACAGTGTGTGTAATCACAAAGAGGCACGCAATCAGTGTCAAATACACAGCAGCTGTGTGTGTGTATCACTGGACTGTGTACTTTAACACACACAGAGAGATATCTACTGGTCTAATACAGTGTGCAGTCACACAGATGCAGTGGAAATATATGCACTGCTCTAATACAGTGTGCAGTCACATACAGTAGATGCAGTGGAAAGATATGCACTGCTCTAATACAGAGTGTAGTCACACAGATGCAGTGAAAAGATATGCACTGATCTAATACAGTGTGTCAGCAAGCAAGGGCACAGCTGCGACAGGGCTGTATCTATGCAGTGTTAGTGTCACACACACACACACACACACACACACACACACACACACACACACACACACACACACACACACACACACACACACACACACACACAATGAAGATTAGCCCTCAAAGAGCTGTTTTGGGGTGCTTTCAGCAACAAATTTCAGCGAGGAGCAAGCTAGCAAGAGCCTAACTAACATTTTCCCTATCTCTCCAGCAATGTCTCTCCCTTCTCTCACTAAGCAGGCAGCAGATAGAGTGAGAACATGGCCGACACTGCTGCCTTTTATAAGGGGGGGCGGGGGTCCAGAAGGGAGTGCAGCCTAATTGGCTGCCATGTGTCTGCTGACTAGGGTCAAAGTTTAGCCCAATGACAAGTATAGGAGGCGGGGAGGATGCGCATAAAGTTCGCTATTCACCGCGGATGCTAACAGCAGAGATTTGTGCGAACTACCCGCCAGGCAAAAAGTTTGGGCCATCTCTACCAATCACTAACCAATTTTACCGCCCCCATGTATGAGTTTCAACAAATATTGAATACTATGAGCAGAATATGTATGACCCTCATACTACAAGGCGGTGGTAAAATTGGTCAGTGATTGGACAATCATAATTGAAAGCATGTACTAAGCTTTAGTCCATGATGCAGCCCTATGCAAATAATAGTTGTGAACACAACACTATGCAATTTACATTATGCTTACAGCTTAGTATAGCTAAACACGATCATTTTGGTATGGCAATGGAAATCATTAGCTTATTAGTGAATTAGAGGTTGGAGTATTAACCCTTCCAGTAGCTTCAAAACAGTGTCTATCTTTTTTTTTTTCTTTTAGTTTTTATGCTGTGTTTCATGCTTTAGACCATAAATGAAATTTTATTTTCATTCCACTTTAAAAGTGAGCTTCCTATAGAATCAGACTTCCTTACTGCATGCAAAAACACCTAATGACCTTTTTTTTTTTCCCTTTTTTTTTATTTATCCAAAAATATATATTTTCCAATGTCTTACAAGAAATCCAGTAACTAATCTTTACAAAATGTATCCCGGAAAAAGTCCCTTCCCTCCCCGATGGTAACTTTCCTCAAAACTGACCCATATCCTCTGTTCCTGGGACTATTCTCCTTCTTTTCCCACCTTCTACTCTTATTCTATTATAGGTCCCGTCTCCTTCCATTGTTTCTTATATGTTTGGGCCAGGACTAACAGCACATCCTCTGGTTACACGTCCCCTCTGAAAGACATTAGTATGAAAAATAGAACCTCCACCCAAGAGTTTAAGACCCACCGAAAAGAAAGAGTGAGTACTCACCGATCCAACTTGTCCATCCCTCCATACTGCCCTCAGTTTCCCCTCAAGATCTCCCTGCCCAGTGCCCATGGGGAAAACATCCCATCTTGCTACCGATCTTATATCTCACTGCCATGATATGCTTCTGTTTCTCTAAATTCTAGTCATTTATCCCAACCCTGATTTTATTTTCCTTTAATCATACTTGAAAGTTCTTCCATCAAATAGACTTGATCTACTTCTGCAAACCATTCCTTTATAGTTGGGGCCTGTTGGCACTTCCAGTTTCTTGCAATTAAAATCCGGGCTGAATTAACTAAGTGCATCCCCAGTGACCCCCTATACTCTTTGATCCCTTTCTCCTCTAGGTGTAACAGATATACCTCAGGGCCTGCTAATACTGGTATTCCCGACAACTCCCAAACATATTTTTTTACTTTCTCCCAGTATGTGATAAGGCCTTCACATGTCCACCATATATGCATAAAATCTCCTCTTTCTTTACTACACCTCCAGCATATTGGACTTGCCCCATTTATCTTGTTTAGCCTATCTGGTTTATAATACCACTTCATGACTATTTTATAGCCAGATTCCTGCATTCTGGTGGACATTGAAGCCCCATATGTCATCTTAACTATTCTTCCCCATTGGGTACTCATCCAGTTCCTCCCCATATCCCTTTCCCGATTTGTTTTATATTTTAAAGTGTAATCCTTCTCTTCTTCTAATATCTTATATATCTTTGCCAGGGTTCCTTTAGTCGTTCCCTCAGACAGGCATAGCTTCTCAAATTGGGTCAATTCCCTTAATAGTGTCTCCCTCGTACCCAATGTAAGTAAAACGTGTCTAAACTGGTTCATACTCCATGTATCTATCTTACTCACCTGGAGTTGTTCCGCTATTTCCCTTTCGTCCAACACTTGCTGTTTCTAATCAAGGAGCAAATTTGTGGGCTCCTTCCCATCCTCCACTCTCTATAGCTTCCTTTTTGGCACCCTGGTGGAAATCTGCTATTTCCCAACAATGGCATTAACCTCCTTGCTGGTTATCCCGAGCTCAGCTCGGGGTAACCTGCGCAGGAGTATTTCTCAGGCCCCGCTGGGCCGATTTGCATAACTTTTTTTTCCTACATGCAGCTAGCTCTGTGCTAGCTGCGCGTGGTGCGCGATCGCCGCCGCTACCAACCGATTCGCCGCTACCTGCCGAGCCGCCGAGCCCCCCCCCCCCCCCGAGACCCCGGCGCAGCTTGGCCAATCAGTGCCAGGCAGCACTGAGGGGTGGATCGGGATTCCCTCTGACGTCCCGATGTCCATGACATCATTCCGCCCCATCGTCATGGCGCCCGGGAAAGCCCAGCAGGAAATCCCGTTCTGAACGGGATTTCCTGCTTACTCTGATCGCCGGAGGCGATCGGAGTGGGTGGGGGGATGCCGCTGCTCAGCGGCTATCATGTAGCGAGCCCTGGGCTCGATACATGATTTAAAAAATAAATTTAAAAAAGTGCTGTGCTGCCCCCTTGCCGGCGGGAATTGGACCGGCAAGGGCGTTAAGGGAGAGGGGCTCATGGATATATCTCTCTTACTACTTACTTTCCTGAAAGTTCTCAAGGTGTGTTCCACCAATGATCCTGAGATTCTGTATGTATCCGGTATATATGGAAGCCATGGTGCCTCTCTCAACTCGCCCTCAAATAGTTCTTTTTCCAACAGGACCCACTGTTTTGAAGCTTCATTTTTATTCCAATCAACCACCCTAGTGCATACAGCTGCCAAATACTAATAATAATCTCATGGGGTCATGTACTGCCAATCCACCTTGGTCTTTTGACTGTGAAATAAATGCAAATGTCAACCTAGCCCTTCTATTTTGCCAAACGAACATTGTGAACATCCTCTTCAGTTCATCAAAATAACTTCTGGGTAGGGGAACAGGGAGGGCCTGGAAGACATATAACAGCCTCGGTATGATATTCATTTTAAGTACATTAATCCTTCCAAACCATGAAAGTCTCAGTTTTGCCCATCCTTCTAGATCCTTTTTTATTGTACTAAGGAGTGGATAATAATTTAATCCAATAATTTCCTGTACATTTCTGGCCAAATTTATGCCTCGGTAGCTTAAGGAGTCTTTCATCCATCTAAACGGGAAGTTTACTTTTATTTGTTCCACTTCCTCCTCCTTCATCCCTATACTCATTGCCTCACATTTATCCCAGTTAATCTTAAGATTTAAAATCTTCCCATATTCAGTAAATATTAAATTTGGCATCGCTATCCTTGGATTTGTCATTTAAAATAACAAGTCGTCCGCCTATGCTGCGATCTTATGTTCCGTCTGCCCTATCTTTACTCCAGTGATATCTACATTTTTTCGAATTGTTCTCAAAAAGGGCTCCAAGGTTAGGGCAAATACCAGGGGGGACAGCGGGCAGCCCTGCCGGGTTTCATTTGTTATTTCCAGGGGGCTGGACCGCATTCCATTTACTTTAACTCTGGCCAGATCTCTGTACATAGATGCAATCCAGGCTCTCACGTTTTCTCCCAGGCCTATATGCTCCAACACCACCTTGATATATCCCCACCTGACCCTGTCAAATGCTTTTTCTGCGTCCGTGGATAGCAGAACGATAGGGCCAGGTGAGGATCCTAATGACGTATTTTATTAGCTGACCATATGCCAGGCGGATTGGGAATATTCGCCCTGCACAGTCAGTCTCGGTCACCACTCGCCTGAATTCCTGTTGAGTTTCTTCAGCCACAAATCTTCAGCTATAAATAATTAGGTTGTGCAGCTATCTCTAAGAAAAAGACAATTTCCACTAATGGCTTGTTGATGAATGTAGTATGATAGTGCACAAAGCCTCTGCAACTCTGGCTAACACTCAGTGGATAAACAAAACTGCATCTGAAAAACACATAAAAACATGATCTTTTTCAAAGGTGTTCTTTTGGTATATTTCTTTCCTTTTCTTCGCTTAAAACCGTCACGGTGAGATTTCATTCTTATTATCTCCACTGCAGTATGTGATATTGATTATGGTGCATTTACATTTACAACCTGAAAATAGCTGGTTCTGTGTGAATTAGAGGCAGGAAGGACTGCGCAGACATCGCTTGCAGAGTGACCTTAGTCCTCAGGCAGTAACTATGATTTATTTAGCATACACAGTAATTCAGGCCCGCAATTGATCTTTTTCTGTATTAATCTGTGTCCTATCCATAACTGTTGGGTGAATCCTTTCCATTGCTTGTAAAAGTCAACAGGGTGGACCAAATCAATTTTCTTGTATTCACTTGGATTTAATGCAAATGAAGAATCTCCATGTTAGAAGACCTAATCGATCTGTTATCGGTCAAGCTGAATAAGGTTCTCGGCATGTTGACTACAGTGGTGTCATCTCTGCTAAGCCATCCCGTAGCCAACTGGATGAAAACAGATCATGTTTTGGCACTATGCATTCAGTGCTCATCATTCTCTAGGCTCACAAATTTAACGGATTTGAACATCAACAAGAGTACAGAATACATCGTTGGGCCACCAGTCAGACTGCAATTTTTGGAGTTAAAAAGATATTTTGCTAAAAAGGAACTGTAGTCAAAGTAACATAAATAAAATATATATATTTTTTTTTACAATATTGATTTATAATAAATTATAAAGTCAGTGCTTGCCCATTGTATTATCTTTCCTCTTGCTAATTTACATTCTGAAGTTTATCATCAGCAGCAACATCATCTTTAATACTGGTAGGTGAATTCTGCAGAACGTTTGTTTACCGAGAGCTCTAAAGCCCAGGTGCTCCATTAGTCTCCAACCTTTTTCCGTTAGAAAGGCTTCAGTCATGCCAGTCAGGCTGCACTAAGCTTGTGTACTGTTTGTTTTCTCTTTTCTTGTTGTTGTAATTGTATATGTTTCTTGTCTGTTGCATGGGGTTACCGGTGTTGTTGTAATGTATACAAAATTAATAAAAATGTTCGCTTTAAATAAGCTTGCGCAGCCTAGCCACATGCGCACCCCCATCATGGCCCTGGCACTAGGAGCATTCTGCACCTACACTGCACTACCTGCACAAACAAATGCAATGTTTCCTTCGCTAATTAAGTGAAAGCGGTTGTTATTTTCTGGTCGACACCAGAACCCAATCCACTATCCCTCTGCTGCAATCTTCTCAGGTGCCCAAGTGATGAGCTAAATCAGCACTACACGAGCACTTGACTCTGCCACCTGTAAGCCCTGCATAAATGGTGCCCCCTTTACATGCTGGTAATAGGGACTTCCTACCGGTATCTATTCTACAATGTCTATAGAGGTTCTTTTAAAAATAATTTCACTTTTTTTTCATTAAAGTGCTATAAAACTAATTTCCTCTTTGTTCTAAAAAATGATTTACAGCATAAAAACTACTATCACAAAAAATTACAGCACTACAGCATTCAGTTAAACACATCACTTTGTTTTTCAGTGGAAAACTCCTAAAAGTCCTGGCCTAATCTGAAGAGGTGATATCATTATCTTTTGTTTACATTCCTTTGTTTGCTACAATTAGTATCCAGCCAGCAGTTGTGCAGACACTGAACTGCATACATTGTAGAACCAGAGAGAGTTGAGAAGAGATCACTGGATACAATATAATATTATGAAGATAGCAGCTATGCAGTAAAATGCAATAGCAGCTTTCAGAGCAGTTAAACTGTACTTTGGGAACTTGTAATTTGAAAACAGGCAATATGACTTGTGCACAAAAGCAAACATGATAACTGTACAAGTAATAAAAAGTAGGAAAACACATTTTTATTGAATGTTATGTCAGAGTTTTATCCCACTTTAAGTATCCCATTTTTTGCAAAAATAGAAAAAGAAGGAAGATGCAAATGTCTTCATATTTACTCCTATCTAACTTCAGTAAGCTAATGAGCATCATTATCTTTTTCTCCCGTTTTTTTCTTTTTCTCCTTAATTAAAAATAATTTTTGAGCAGAAATAACAGCACAAAATACAGGAAAAATTAATAGGAATAAACATTAAGAAATCAACATATTTATTTATTGTGTTAGCTGGCCTGGCAATGTCTAGGAAGAGAAATTACAGTTTAATACGTTAAACAAGGACATAGAAGGGAAGTAACACAGGGCCCAGTAGTGCTGCTGGAGAGAAATATGCTATAATTGTTCCTTGCTGCACTACCTCACACAGTCCTGGCCATGGTCCAGCCTAGCGCCAGAACAAGCTTTGACAATAACGTATATATTTTGTATGCGAGTCACTGAGAGGCAGCTCTGTTCATACAGATTACTAAATAGCTTTCAGGAGGTAAGGATTTTCTGTCACTCTAAATCAGCCAGCAAGGAATAGGTGAAGAAAATCCCAGTTTTGCTGTTTACAATTCTGTCCTTTTTATTTTTTGCTGTCACGGACCAAACGTTGCGCTAAATATATCATCATGATGCTCGGCTTTCACGTTAAGCTGTGCAGGTGGAAGAACATGGCTGATGGATAGAAATGAGAGGCTGCAGAAAGGAAACATTGAGCATGGCACAAATAAAAGGCTTAGGATATGTTTAGATTGTGTCTCGCTCTGAAATCAGTAGTCACATCTACCTGTGGCATTCAGTAAATCCTAGGCATTGTCCTGGGAGATGCTGTGACATGACATTTACATTGATTGACAGTATAGTCACTGTGTGAAAAGATTTTAGACTCAGAGGGACATTGCACTAACATGTCTCTGAAAATTAGCATACCAGGATTAAAAAAAGAAGAAAAAAAACATATAACAATAAAATTTCTATAGCGATGAAGTTGTCCTGATCTGCTGAGGTAAGGAGTTCCTTAAGGTGCGAGCAGCATGACAGAAATCTCTGGGACCAAACGTTTTCAGGTAGACTCTGGGTATGACTAGATTATGAGAACCTGTGGATCTGAGATTGCTACACAGCTGCAACATTTCTTTCATGTATCCAGGGCCAAGATTATGTAGCGACTTAAATGTCAGTAGGCCGATCTTGAATAGGACCCTCCATTCTATAGGTATCCAGTGAAGGGAGTGCTGGACTGGTGTTATGTGGCAGTGACGGGGTTGGTTGGTTAACAGTCTGGCAGCATTATTCTGTATCAGTTGTAGGCGGTACAAGTCCTTTTTTTGGAAGGCCTGTGTAGATAGCATTAGAATAGTCCAGTCAGAATGTAATGAAGGCATGAACTAAGGTTGGCACTTGGCAGATCTTCTCAGGGGGTGGAGGTGATTGATTTTTGTGATGTTCTTCAGGGGAAAATCTGATGATTTCACCACAGGAAAGATGTGGGTTCGGAAATTTAATTCCCCATCAGTTAGAGCTCCCAGGCTACGCACATGCTCAAAGCTGTGCAGATATGTGCCTCCTATTCCTAGTGGTGAAGACTGCAAGTGAAGTTGTTTTGCTGTCATGTGCTGCCTTCTGATCAGAAGGACTTCACTTTTATCTGCATTTAGTCTTAGCCAGTTGTCACTCATCCATTGCTGTAGTTCAGCCAAGCAGGCGTTTATAGTTGGAGTTGGGTCTATCTCACCAGGCTTGAAGGAAAGATATAGGTGGGTGTCATCAGCATAGCAGTGGTATGACAAGCCGTGTTTTGGATTAGCTGTCCAAGCGGTAACATGTAAATTGTGAAAAGCAGGGGAGAAAGGATTGAGCCCTGGGGCACCCCATACTTAAGTGGTACAGAGGTGGACAGGAAGGGCCCCATAAATAATGTTTGGGTTTTGCCACTCAATCAGGATGGGAACCACTGGAGAACTATGCCATCAATGCCGCAGTATTCCTGTAGCCTGCTTATCAAGATGGTATGGTCAACTGTATGAAAGGCTGCAGAAAAGTCTAGCAGTATCAGGATGGTGCACTCTCCTCTGTCTTTTGCCATGAGCAGGTGGTTGCAGATTTGGATGATGAGCAGGTGGTTGCAGATTTGCTGTGATGTTTCCCAAAGCCAGACTGGAATGGGTCATAAATGTTGGTTTGTAAGATTTTGGCTTCTAACTGGAGCTATACGTTTTTTTTTAATTACCTTCCCCAGAGACAGGTCTGTAGCTGGACATTGCATCTGGGTCCAGGGAAGGTTTTTTGAGGAGAGTCCTGATGATTACTTCCTTCACTAAAGCCGGAAATAACCCTGTTTGTAAGGAGCAGATTATAATTTTGAGGCATAACGGTATAAACAGGTCGGGGCAATTCAACATGGACTGTGTTGGGCCAGGATTCAGGTCAAAGGTAGTTTGAAAGAGGTGAGGGAGGATGCTTAATGTGACTTTGTCATCAATTTCCTTGAAGTTTGAATAAGGTGTTACATTGTTTTTGCTAATGGTCTTTGGCGTAGAGTCAACCATTGATGAGCCCCTCAAAATGCTAACTTCTACTACTACTTCTACTAAGTGGTATTGGTGTTTGAATTCATGTTATCGAATCATGAACACCTGAATTCTCCCAAACAGCACCCTTGAGTACCATTTCAGTACCAAATAAGTGGATATGGTCACATGACTCCATACTTCTCCCTTCCAGCTTTGGAAAGAGGAAGCATCGAAGGCATATGAAACGTCCCATGAAGCAGAAGTAAGTGTCCCAGTGACATTGTCCGCTTGTTCGGTACTGATATGTTGCTGAATGGTGCTGTTCAGGAGAAATTGGGTGTTCTGAATTGGATAACACAAATTCAAAGACCAACACTTTTGCTGGGCGCTGTCTGGGCCTGGTTTATTAAGCCATCACAATGGACCTCTAGGCATACCGTCTTTCCCCTAAAGTAAGACATTCCCCGAAAATAAAACCCATCTTATATTTCAAGCATGCTTGAAATATAAGACATTCCCCGAAAATAAGACATCCCCCCCCAAACCCCCGCCGCCCCCCCCCCCTGTGATGCCACACCGCCGCTGCTGCCAATTTACCTCCCTGCTGCTGGCCCCCTCCTCCAGCAAATCGGATCTCCCTCCATTTTATACTGTGCATAATTCACTTCAAATCAGCGGGTAAAGGCAGCTAAAGTTGTATAGTAACAGCGCTGCCGTATACAGGAAGTAAACAGAGATCACTTCCTGTATACGTCGGCGTTGATACTGTACAAGTTTAGCTGCCTTTACCTGCTGATTGAAGTGAATTGTGCACAGCGTATGCCGGAGGGGGATCCGATTTGCTGGAAGAGGAGGCCAGCAGCAGGGAGGTAAATTGTCAGCAGCGGCGGTGTGGCATCACGGCGGGGGGTGTCTCTCTTTCAGGAGGAGGGGGCCTGCGTAGGCTGGTGATTGATCCGACTTTCTGGAGGAGGGAGCCAGATGCAAAGGAGGTAAATTGGCAGCGACAGCAGCGGCGGGGGGAGAGAGGGAAATTTACACTGGCTACATACAATACTACAGAGGGGAAAATTACAAAGTGCCATCAGCAGCAGGATACATCAGTGACTGTGTGTGAACCCTCTCCCCATCAAGAGCTATAGAGGAGAGGTGAATTGCACGTCAGTACATTTTGGCTCATTTTCAAAATATTCAGCAGCCCTCTCTAAGATCCAATATGATGCAGGGTGGGGGGTTCAAACAATTTCCTCCTACGTTAGGGGGGTTCTGGCTATATACTGGGGAGTGGGATGGTGTCTGGGTATATACTAGGGGTATACTATGGGATATATATTAAAGGAGGTTCCGGCTACCCCCGCAAAATATAAGACCTCCCCGAAAATAAGACCTAGCACATATTTTTAAGGAAAAATTAAAATAAGACAGTGTCTTATTTTCGGGGAAACGCGGTACCACAAATCTAAACTGGATTTTTTTATATATTGTTGGTAAAAAATGCAGCCTTTGCTTTAGTCACAGTGAGACAAAGAGGAGGTTGCTGAAATAGTAGTAAACTAGCAGTGATGTGGCCTTAGTCTCATGTAAGCACCCTCAGTGAAAACGAATTCTTAACAAACATAGACTTTCTTGAATTTAGGGGAATAAAAACAAAACCATACACTATATAATATCATAGTACAATCATTTAACAATTGTTCATTCTTTTCTTAGGCAGGCAGTACACCTTTTTGCATTATATATTTCACCTACTGAACATCTGCAGAAGCACAAGAGCAGTGTAAAATAGCCGCCAGGCTACCAGTGCGTTTGACAGGCCTCTATAAACCTCTCACCTACTCAAAAGGAGGTTAAAAGTAAGAAAAAAAAGTGGATGCTAACACCATTTAAAAAACCTTTAATGAAATAAAACAATTATAACTACCATTGTTCAAAATACATTTTACCAAAATCCCCAGAAGTACATCCATTGTCAATCAATGTGTCTACCGATGTATCCTTCTTGTATCTTCAGCTGCAGGGATCCTCTTAAAGTGTCATTGAAGAATTGCTTCAAAAACCCAGCTCCCTACTATGTGCAGACTTGATGAATTACATCACTCCTCCGAGGACAGGATGGATACTTTAACCATTAAGTACTTTGTGTGGAGTGACTACAGAGACTCCCCTGAAGCTCAGCTACTGTTACTGGGAAACTCTGTTTAGACATGGTAACCAACGTTTCATCAGAGTTACTCAGTACCTCCATACAATATTATTGAATTTTCGAGAGGTAGGTAGTGTCCAGGTAGTTTTTCTCTTGTTCCTTTTCCCCCTCCCTCACAATTTTTGTCCTCACAAAGGTACCTTACACCATTTTGATGTACTTCTGGAAGTCATTTTTATCTCCTTCAAAAGTCCTCAGACTCAGGTCTTGAATGTATTTGCAATACGACATTGTTGCATATTACTATCCGTATACTCTGCTTTTCTAATGTTTTATGTTTTTCTGTATCTGAAATTTGAATAAAAAAGATTTAATATAAAAATTCTGCTCCCAGTAGTTCAAAGTGTACATGAAGAGAAAAAGTGGCCCAAATGGGTACTTACAGTGGGATGCGAAAGTTTGGGCAACCTTGTTAATCGCCATGATTTTCCTGTATAAATCATTGGTTGTTACGATAAAAAATGTCAGTTAAATATATCATATAGGAGACACACACAGTGTTATTTGAGAAGTGAAATGAAGTTTATTGAATTTAGAGAAACTGCACAATAATTGTTTAAATAAAATTAGGCAAGTGCATAAATTTGGGCACTGTTGTCATTTAACTGTTTCCAAAACCTTTAGAACTAATTACTGGAACTCAACATGGCTTGGCAAGCTCAGTGACCCCTGACCTACATACACAGGTGAATCCAATTATGAGAAAGAGTATTTAAGGGGGTCAATTGTAAGTTTCCCTCTTCTTTTAATGTTCTCTGAAGAGTAGCAACATGGGGGGTCTCATAATAACTCTCAAATTACCTGAAGACAAAGATTGTTCACCATCATGGTTTAGGGGAAGGATACAGATAGCTGACTCGGGGATGTCAGCTGTCTGTTTCCACAGTTAGGAACATATTGAGGAAATGGAAGACCACAGGCTCACTTCAAGTTAAGGCTCGAAGTGGCAGACCAAGAAAAATCTCGGATAAACAAAAGCGACAAATGGTGAGAACAGTCAATATCAACCCACAGGCAAGCGCCAAAGACTTACAACATCATCTTGCTGCAGATGGAATCACTGTGCATCGTTCAACCATTCGGCGCACTTTACACAAGGAGATGCTGTATGCAAGAGTGTTGCAGAGGAAGCCTTTTCTCCACCCTCAGCACAAACAGAGCCACTTGAGGTGTGCTAAAGCACATTTGGACAAGCCAGCTTTATTTTGGAATAAGGTGCTGTGGACTGATGAAACTAAAATTTAGTTATTTGGGCATAGCAAGGGGTGTTATGCATGGAGGAAAAAAACACAGCTTTCCAAAAAAAAAACACCTGCTACCTACAGTAAAATATGGTGGTGGTTCCATCATGCTGTGGGGCTGTGTGGCCAGTGCAGGGACTGGGAATCTTGTTAAAGTTGAGGGACGCATGGATTCCACTCAGTATCATTAGATTCTGGAGACCAGTGTCCAGGAATCAGTGACAAAGCTGAAGCTGCAACGGGGCTGGATCTTTCAACAAGACAACAACCCTAAACACTGTTCAAAATCCACTAAGGCATTCATGCAGAGGAACAAGTACAACATTCTGGAATGGCCATCTCAGTCCCTAGACCTGAATATAATTGAAAATCTGTGGTGTTAGTTAAAGAGAGCTGTCCATGCTCGGAAGCCATCAAACATAAATAAACTAGAGATGTTTTATAAAGAAGAATGGTCCAAAATACCTTCAACCAGAATCCAGACTCTCATTGGAATCTACAGGAAGCGTTTAGAGGCTGTAATTTCTGCAAAAGGAGGATCTACTAAATATTGATTTCATTTCTTTTTTGTGGTGCCCAAATTTATGCACCTGCCTAATTTTGTTTAAAAAGTTATTGCTCACTTTCTGTATATCCAATGATCTTAATTTCACTTCTCAAATATCAATGTATGTGTCTCCTACATGATATATTTAACTGACATTTTTTGTCGTAACAACCAACGATTTATACAGGAAAATCATGACGATTAACATGGTTGCCCAAACTTTTGCATCCCATTGTACCTCAGCAGATGGAAGCCTCTGGATAATCCACAGGCTTCCGCCATCTCCCTTGCCTCCACGGATCTATCCCTGGGACCACCCAAACCCAAGAGATTAATTAAAGTACCTTTAGTGGTACATGCACCACATGTTGAGAATCTAGGGTCTAGAAGAACCATTTTATTAGTCTATCTAATGAGCTGATCATTTATCTGGAGGATCAGCAATATATCAAAGACATTTACTTGCCAGTTGATCCAAATAGATACTTATAAATGAAATGATGTATTAACTTATTAGTTCATTTATGGCTATTACATCCTTGGAGGTCTGATGTGCATTATTGTTGTTGCAAGAAAGCAGGCACCAGTACAGATTACTATCTACAAAGGGCAGGGGCCTTTAGGTCTTTTGTGTATGTGGTCTGCCTTTCAGCTATGTTAATTTGCATTTGAATACTTGTATAATTTCATTTGACTTGTGTTCGATTACAGCCAAGTAAATCATTCAACAAAGTCATCCATAAAGAAAGCAATACAAATCTAAAGTAATGAGTAGGGATGGTTGGAGTTGCCGAAATCCTAATGCGACTGAATTCCAAATCCCACTTGGTAATTCCAAATGCTGGAATGGAATTCTTCGGTATTCCATTATTTACATTTAAGTCAACATCGCCAACTTCCATGCTTAATTGTAAAACCCCCGTTAATTTTATCTTCACCAAAGGTACCAGGTGTCCTAGTGAAAACAATGGGAAAAAGGAAATACAATTAAAATAAAAACTCGTCTTTTTTGAGAAAGGGAATTTAATAGTTTTAATAATTCAATTTTTTTTTTAAATTTGGTAAAATTACATTTTGTGGAATTCTGCAAACTTGCCATTTACAGTAAAGTTTACACTGCTTTACACTGTTAACTGCAAGGTCCCCATATATTCTATAATTACATAATCTGCTGGATTTGTTAGGGTGAATAGTGGAAACAAGTAAAAAAGTATATTTTTTTCAAATATACTGTATTTATATATTAAAATCTATATAGTGATCACTTCTCAGCTCTATTTGCTTCTACTTAGTGTGCAGCTCAGTTACAGCACACTGCTACTGTATACAGTCCTTTGTCAGCTACAATTAGTAAACAAAGGATAATGTTATCTCCTCTTCGGATGCGACAGGAAGCTTTCCACTGAAGAAAAAAGTGTTGTGTTTAATGCTGGGAATACACATTACGTTTTTGAGGCAGAATCATTCCGATAGATGCCTTCGATAGTTAAAATTCCTTCATGTCCGATTCTCCGCTTGATTCTTTTCTGCTCGATTTCTCATAGAAATGAATGGAAAAAAGATAAGAAAAACGAAAAAAGAATTGAATGGTTAATAGATCGCGCAGAGAATCGATCGCAAAAACGTGTATTCCCAGCATAACTGTTTGAATTCTGTTCTGCTAACATTGCTTGTGGTAGTATGTTTTATGCTGTAAATAATATTTACAGCAAAGAAGAAATGCTGAGTTTCATACCACTTTAACCCCTTGTCACTCATGCAGACTGGTATAGCAAGAATGCAGAGTCCTGACCACGTGGATCCGATCTCCGCAAATGCCGATTACTGACACCACAGCACACGGAGGGTAATCTCATTTCAAATTCCGTAAAAAGTGTTGTTTTTTACCTGAATACGTAATACTTTCCTGACGCCCATAATCATTACAAACATCCAAAAAGATGATGGATTCTGTAAAAACCAATCAGAGAATGCAGAATTTTTTCCTCAGAAATCGGATTACCATGGTAAATTTAGTCCAATCACCAGACTCGGATTCTACTGAGTTTTTTTGGGAGTCTTATGATTGTTTTAAAATTTCGGAGTTATTCCAATGTCTTTGATAATTCATCACTCTATCTGATTGGTGCAATACTAACAAATATTTCCGAATTCCAAGTCCTGTGATTAGCCCAAAAATGGAAATTTTAGGCCAATCACAGAACTCAGAATTTGGAAAAACTCTGTAGTATTGGACCAATCAGAGAATGCAGTGAACTACCGCAGAAATTGGAATAACTCAGAAATGTTAAGCCAATCACAAGACTCGAAAAAACTCGGTAGTATCCGAGTCATGTGACTGGTCTAAAATTACCATGGTAATCCTATTTAAGAGAAAAAAAATATGCATTTTCTGAATGCTTCTCAGTTCTGTGATTGGCCTAAAATTTCCATTTTTCAAAAAGGCAATTTTTCATTACCGCTGCGGAAAGCAGATTTCCAATTGGAATATCAGAAAGCAGCTTTGCACTAGAGATTTCCAACATCCCTTATACCAGCTTACATGGTCAATGGTATGGGTGGGGTCTAGAAAAGAGGGGTGGCAAAGCCTCCCCCTCTCCCCTCAGAGCCCTTGTCCAATCCATGATGCCCAGGAGGAGGTGGGGCCCTGATGGGGTTGTAATCTGGGGGTCCTCCTTTTACAAATATATTCCAAGATGCTTGCCCCTCAAGTGAAATGGGTATAGGAGTACCAATGTCGAGGCAGGCCGTATCAGTGCACGCTCTTCTTCACGCTGTGCCTGACCTAGACGCCACCATAGACATAATGTTATTATGCCTATGGCCCCACGGTGTAATCCGGATGCTTGCGATCACTAGACCCAAAATTACTTCTCCCTTTGAGCGGCTATGACTCTGAGGGGGAATAGCAATTAACGCCTACGCCAAAGTGACCAAGCCGGCAAATATCCATGTAGGCTGCCAATTTTCCCCCTTACCCATTTCCAAAAAGAGTTAAAAATAAACTGTAACAACAACAAAAAGTCCTTCAATATTCTTAATTAACTAGAAATACTTACCAGCTATATTAAATTAGGTACTCTGATGGGACGTTGCTTATTTTTTTTTTTTTTTTACCATAACAGTTTTTTGACATACGTGTTTCCCTGTAAAATGAAATGTTTCTCTGAGTCTCATGAATTTTCAGAACCTTTTCAAAGACCCGTCGAGTGGCACAATGCAATTTTACATCAATTACAAGGATTCAGTTAGCAGAAAACACTGTACCCAAAGGTAGTTATCGTATTAGCCAATAGATCTACAGAAATTCATTCTACATGCAGGTCAGGGCAGCGACAGCAGGCATCACTTTGCTGCATTTCTCTAATGCAGGAAAATGTGTATTATAATTTTAATATAATTATGAAAGATGGGTTTTACGATATTGGGATTACTCCAGTTTGCTGATGGAGGATATAATTTACTGACCATCTAAGGTCATAATTTGCTGTAAACGGAATGTATAATTTCTGACAATGAAGTGAACATTATTTGTGAATATTATTAGGAAAATACATGGCATCTGAACAAGACACTGTAAAACATTTTTAAGAAATACATCTGCATATCTAACTATGGGTAAAACATTTGCAGAGATTTTTGATGTGACATTCATTCATCATTAGGTATAGGATCATTTTTTTTACCTATAAATGTGTCTGCAATTATAAAATGACATATTGCTGGCCAGATTGGTTGGACTTGAACAGATGTGTGTTATAACTTTCCTCCTCCTGTTCCTCTCTTGTGGCCACCCATGTGACATCCATAACCACATCATCATCACCCCCATTGCTTACACTTTCCAGCTCACTGTAGGCCGCAGCAACAGGGACATTACACCTTGTGTTGATCTGGGTACTGTCTTCTGCATGTCTGATTTCTTCATCTCCTTCTTCATCGGATAGCAAGAACGCTGGCATGTCACTTAGGTCTGTCAGTGCCCGGGAAAATAGCTCCTCTAAGCAATCCAATTCATTTAGCGGGCTGTGGTGGTGGAGGTGGTGTTTCGGAGCAGAGAAGGATGAGGAGGGTGCAGGAACATTGGCAGCAGAAGAGGTGGAATGCTGAGTGAGCCAGTCAACCGCCTCTTCTGTAAGCTGTTTCTTCTGGAGAAGATCACATGTCACAGCCACGGGATGACGCACCACAACGACCCACAATACCTCTGCACTTTGGCCTGCCTTGGCCTGTCATGCCACCAGCACAGGGGTACTGTAGCAAATCTAATGTTTTATTTTTAATCACTGAAATCACTGAAAATAGCATACAGTACAGGTACACAGATTTTGGTGTGACACTGATCACACAGCAGGCAGTGATCACCACAGCAAAAGGGTTTTGTCACCAATTTCTGTGCCGCTTTATTTATTCATTTTTTGTAACACACAATGAGATCACGGATAACACAGAACGGTCACAGGGATGTTGTTGTAACACTGGAAAACTAGATTTTGATCACATGACAGGCAGTGACCTCTGCAGCAAAGGGGTATTGTCACCAATTTCTGTCACACTTTTGCTTTTGTTTTATTTTTTTGTGACACACTGAGATCACCGATAACACAGTACAGTCACTGGAATGTTGAAGTGACACTGTATCACTACACATGGGGTATTGTCACAAAAAAAAATTGATATCAACTATAAACATACAGTACGGTCGGTCACATAGGTGTTACGGTGCCCATACGTAGTATAATTTATTTCATGCAATCTTACCATTTCTATGTAAGAACTGCCTAAATTATCATTTCAGTATATTCACTTACGGTAATTTACCCTTATACTACATAGAAATGGTAAGATTAGATGAAAAAAATTGTACCATGTATGGGCACCATTAGTGTGACGCTTTGTCGGGGTAACACAGCACCATGGGTCATGTCACAAATGTTAGACAATCCATCACTTTTGTGCAGTGAGGGTGGACAATAACAGTGACACAGCCACACACTACACTGTATATGTTGCTACAACACACCACACCACAAAAAGCAAGAACAACAAATCAGTACAGCAGGGTCAATGTCAGTCCACAAAAGGATTTTTGTGATAAGGATGAGTCCTCAGTAGACCTATTGGGATCCCTAGGTGGTGAACTGCAAGTAGCAGAGCACCCAGAAAGCAGCTACACAGCACAAGATCAAACATACAGCCTATTTGTCACTGTCCCTCTATCTGCAGAAGCAGCACCTCTCCCCCCATTGACTAATGCAGAATAAAAATGGCCATTGGGATACTGCCTCTTATATGGCGGGGAGGGGGTAGTGACCTGGGTGGTGATCAGGTCTGATTGGCCATCCTGTCCCACCTGACTTCAGGGTTAAGGGTCAAAAAATGTCAATATGAGAAAGTAAAGGGTGGGCGTGAATATTCAAGATATTCGTGAGCACATAAGTAGCAAACATTTGCCGGGAGCCATTCGCCGGAATACGTGTTTTGCTATCACTACCCCTATGTAACTATATACACCAGAAGGCAGCAAACAACATTTCTACTGTAAGCTGTAAGAAACGTGACTTTTACATACATGACATTACAGATAACATTCATGCCAGAAACCCACTAGGAGCGATTTCTAATCGCTAGTGATTTGAAAAAGCTCTTACTTATTTAATGCTATGGGGGATTTTTATAAAATCACATCGCTTAAGTGGGATCACACCCATAGCATTACATTAGCAAGAGTTTTCAAATCGCAAAGCCCTCAGAAAATCGCTCCTAGTGGGTCTCTGGTCTTAGGGATGCTCCTTCGGATTCAGAGGAAATTAAATTTAAACATTTCCGATCTGAAATCAGCATCCAAACCTGAAAAACGGAAATCTGATTTCTGTGGAGATACGCATCACCGCAACTCAGTAATATTAGCCCAATCACAGAACATTGAAGCATTGGACCAATCAGAGAATGCAGATTCAACTTGGAAGTATTTGGCCAATCAGAGGATGTAAAAAAATTACCAAAAAAAGACACCTCGGAAATCGGAAAATGGAGAAATCAGAAATCTGATTTCTGCAGAAATACTGCATTACCTTAACCCAGTCATTTTAGCCTAATCACCCCCCCCCCTCCAAAAAAAAAAAGACTAATCGGAACTGAAAATCTGCAGAATCGGTTATCAACATTGGCAGAAATCAGAGTTTCCACAGAATCGGAAATCAGCATTTCCTACCATCTCTAATAACATATTAGGGTACAAAGGCAGATAGGATAACTACATGGGCATTGGGCAATAAGGTATTTATTGTATGTTATGTCAGACTGTATATCTACTTTACAATCAAGCAGTCAGTTACAAAGAAAAGTTGTTAGCATCGCTGTGCACATTTCTTGCTGGGAACGTCGTGTACTCAGCTGTCACGGCTCTGGAGAGTTTATACCGTCTACCTTTGCTAACCACATTCTTTCTCTCAAGCAAGTTCACATAAAATAAAGCATTTGTCAGACAGGTATATAAAAGGAAGGACAAATAAAAGCCATTCCAGCTGGCAGACTAGTAAGTTATATGTTTTTCTGCAACAACATATACATCTGCTATCTGTAACTCAATTGCTGGCTGTTATAGTTTTGTCTAGAGGTATATAAAAAAAGATAAGGAAAATCTATACCAGACTAATAACCTTACCTAGAGATCAAGGGAGACTTTGTCTTCTGTGTATATCTACAAATGAGCAAAACATTCGAAGAAGCTAGAGTAGACCGCCAACTCTATAATGAAGCAGCAGAATTCATTACCAATTTTCTTTTATCTTTTTTTTATGAAATATTACCCAAGAAGCATTTCAAGTGGTAGATAATTTATTACATGGAGCAGTCCAAACAGACAGCATGGTGATATGAGCAGCTCTGTGTGGTCACCTTTCCCGCTTTTACATCTGAGTAGCAGGGCTTCTTGACAGCTATCATGAGGTCAACAATCTGCACTCTTTTGCCTTCATGGAAAAACTGAGCTTTCAAATTGTAGCTGATTTGTATTAAAATAAATGTTAAACGACAGCTGAACTGAAGTCACAGGTCCCACTAGCTCTTAAAGGGACTCTGTAATAAAATTTTCAGCCTTATTTTTTCTGTCCTACAAGTTCCTATACCTGTTCTAATGTGGTCTGGATTACTGTCTGCAGCCTTTTCTAGTCGCACTGTCTCTGTAATATATCTAGTCTTCTTTTCTTTGTCAAGCTTTGTAAACCCAGGGAGGAATGGGCTGCCTCTGTTGTAATGAATACAAGTTATGCACGCCCCCTGCAGGCTCTGCTCTCAGTTTCAGCTTGTGTGATGCAGTTTGTGAGACTGAGGGGGTTGGAGCTGCCTGTCACATGCTGAGAAACTGTGAGAATCCCAGACTGGAGTGCAGATAATTCACTATGCAATAAAAACTTGTAGTATACTGTAACATGATATAAATATATATAAATATATATACACACACACACATATATAACACACATATACATACACACATATTAGTATGTGTGTGTGTGTGTGTGTGTGTATATATATATATATATATATATATATATATATATATATATATATATATATATATATATATACACAAACATCACTTTCTGGTTAGCGGCCATGTTTTTTATTTGTATACACTGCCTAAAACTGATGATTAAAAGCCAGGATCGCGGCAGGGAGCAGCGGAAACAGCAAAGAGGGATCCAGGAGATCCCAGTGACTCGATTGGTATGTACTGTACAAATCGGACAGTATAGATTCTCTGGGCTTGAACTCAGAACTTTCTCTCTGTTCTAAAAGATAAGCAACAGCATAATAACCTTTAACCAGCCGGGCGGTATGGACGAGCTCAGCTCGTCCATCACCGCCAGAGGCTGCCGCTCAGGCCCTGCTGGGCCGATTTTCATCAAATAAAAAGCAGCACACGCAGCCGGCACTTTGCCAGCCGCGTGTGCTGCCTGATCGCCGCCGCAGCGAAAGAGAGTCCCCCCAGCCGCCTGAGCCCAGCGTAGCTGGAACAGAAGTTCCGGCCAGCGCTAAGGGCTGGATCGGAGGCGGCTGACGTCAGGACGTCGGCTGACGCCATGGCGACGAGGTAAGCGAAACACGGAAGGCCGCTCATTGCGGCCTTCCGTGTTACTTCTGGCCGCCGGAGGCGATCAGAAGAACGCCTCCGGAGCGCCCTCTAGTGGGCTTTCATGCAGCCAACTTTCAGTTGGCTGCATGAAATAGTTTTCTCCCGCAGCCGCCCTGGCGATCTTAATAGAACGCCAGGGTGGTTAAAGAAAAACACTTCTTGTTACAGCTGATACAAATCCTGCAATACATCTGTAGTGTCTACTTCCTGCTTTCATAGAAGCAGACCTAGGGTTAAAATCCTGTGTTTCCAAATTAACTACTCTGCCCGGGCAGCCAGCTGACACAGCTGAGAGATCAAATTACAGTTGTGATTAGTCACAGATGAGGGTGAATTAGACAGGATAAACTCTCTAAACATACAGGGTACATCTCTCTCTGTTTTCTTCTGTGCTGTGCAAGAGTTCAGTTCCACTTTGAAGCTAACCTGATATGACAGGAAGAAAATTGTTTTTACTACCTGGGCTCCCACGCTATCCTCCTGATCTGATCCACTGCACTGCTGTGAAGTTTCCAATCCAGGTGGGTTGAAGGCCAATGCACATGCTCTGTTCTAGGCTGTACACCTCCTCCATTGTTACAAGTCTTGCAAACTATGCATGCGCAGAAGACTCTCGGCCATGGGAGAGCAACCGAGGAGGCCCAGGACCACACATGCGCAGTGGTCTGCAACTGAGCCAAGTTGAAGACTTTGCTGGGGCTGAGGGTGGCACAACAGAGAAGACCGGATAGAAATCAAAGGAGCTGACACACTACAGGGAGCCCGAAGAAGCCCCAGGTAAGTATAAATCCTTTTGCTTTCATCATCTCAGGTACACTTCAACCAGCTTGGGATCGCAGTAGTTAGAATCCATGCCACATCTGCGGCTCTCTATCTTTGATGCGGAGTAGATTCTACACCACGGCTTTCTGCAGTCCAGAGCCGATCACATGATGTGACAGCTGAGCTTCCACTTATGGGTAAGGAGCCAATGATACTGGCTCCTTACCAGCTGATCACTATGATCCAATCACAGTGATCATATATGGCAAAATGAAAAAAAAAAAGCTTTGGTCCTTAAAGGGGTCACAGCCTCTTATCTCTAATTGGTTAGAGTGTGTACACGTGCAATTTGCCCCCAATTTGTGTTGCTGCCAAGATCAAACTCTATCCTGTGGAGACACTGCAGGGCACAATGCTGTATAGGTAACATATGATCTGATTGACGTGTTCTGTGCTTATGAAGCGGGGATGACAGCGGCAAGAGTGATGGAGCGGCTGCCACGGCTAGGGTGAAGGAGGGGAACAATGAACTCTGACACCAATTGCTGCTCAAAGCATGCTGGATACTTTTATCCCACCCCAGCAGAGAGGACCCCTGGCTGCGGGGGCTGCCACAGGCAGTAGAGGGCTTGGCACATGGTCAGGGGGTGTGCTGGTCCCGTGATTTTGTACTTATACCCTTGGTCAACCCTGTACTTAGACTGTCTGTATTTAAAATGAAGCTGAAAAAAACCAAACATTAGAAGTGATCACCTTGAGATTCATTTAGGCTACATTCACAGCGGCCATGCATTGTGTTCCCGGTAAAAGCAGGAAGGAAACCGATCAAGAAAGCATTACCCACGCATTGTGTAGAATACTTTGAAGCATACAGTCAATAAAAAGTATGCTTCACTGTTACTGTTAACATGCGTTCCGATGCCGTACGCTATTATAACGCAACACACTTGCTGCAGTTAAACTATGAACATCACATAGGTAGTGCATTGCAATGTGACATGTTACAAAGCATCCATAATGCAACTTTGCAATGCACCAGTGTGAATGCAGAGGGATATGGAGAGAAATGGAGGCTGCTATATTTATTTTCTTTTAAACAATACCAGTTGCCTGGCAGTCCTGCTGATCCTCTGCCTCAAATACTTAAAGCCACACCCCCTGAACAAACATGCAGATCAGATGCTTCTGATTGAAATCTGACTGGATTCATCGCCTGCTTATTTCAGGTGTGTGATCCAGATATTACTGCAGCTAAAGAGATCAGCAGGGCTGCCGGGCTACTGGCATTGTTTAAAAGGAAATAAATATGGCCACCTCCATATCCCTCTAAGTTCAGGTGTCCTTTACAACATGCTGATTTGGCAGAATCCTCTGGAATACTTTTAAATTCACTTGCCAAGAATGAGTATGCAGATCAGAACTAACTTTTCTCTTGACTCACAGCAATGCAGTCAGATGATCAACATGGAAGGGAGAGAGCTAACCTTTTTTTAGAAAGAGGTCACGATGTCAGCCTCCGTAGTTCTCTAATGAGAGGTAAGCTTTAAAAAGCTAATGATTGAATAAACCTCCGATTCATCTTGAATAGTCCGTGAATTATTTCTTAGCAGATGTACTCCGGATAGTGACCTCCCATCTTATCTGGAGGATGAGGCATCACACTTATTCTCCAGAGTACTTGAAAGCTAATTTTGATCTTAGCAGAGATTCTGTGACTTTAATCAACTAATAAGGTTTCTCTGTGCCATCCTCTTGACCAGACGAGGCGTCGTTATTTAGGAGATTGTAGTTAAGCATTTTTGTTTTTAAACAACATGATTAATTATGTTTCTGCATATTAGTCTCATTATGCAAATAATTTTGACTTATTTTAATTACATCTTCACCTAACGATGTATCTCTTCATGCTATCTATGTACAGTGTGTGACCCACTGCCTTGCTTGTAATTGCATGAAAGATTACTTTATCTTGATTTCAGCCCATTCTAAATTGTTTGACTAATGAAAGGCTAATATATAGTAAAAGGCGTATTAATAACCGAATACTGAGTTATCAAAGCCATGAAGGTATTGTTTATTTATTTAAAATAGCGCTAAATCAACATATAGAAAGTATACTGGTATACACAATAGGGTATAGAGCAGGCATGGGCAAACTTGGCCCTCCAGCTGTTAGGGAACTACAAGTCCCACAATGCATTTGCCTTTATGAGTCATAACTGTGGCTGTCAGGCTCCTGCAATGCATTGTGGGACTTGTAGTTCCAGAACAGCTGGAGGGCCAAGTTTGCCCATGCCTGGTATAGAGGATGTAAGCTGTAGTTTGCTGTAGCTGTAGAGCCCGCTATTTTTTTGATCAGTGCAGCTGCCCAAATTTCCTTTAATTACCGATATTGACGTGGGTGCCTAAGAGGTGGTCAACCTTCCACGTCGCCTAATATTTTTCGTGTACAGTTCAGTGGCGAAGGTAGCACGGTGCTCGGTGGGTTTGTTGTGGGGGCTGTAAGGGTTAGGATTAGGAATTGTGGGGGGTAAGTTAGGGATAGGCATAGGAGGGGGGATTGATTAGAGTTAAGCATCAGTGGGGGGATCAGGTAGAGTTAGGCATCGGTGGGAGGATCAGTTAGCCCCCTTTCACACTAGGATGTTTTCATTGTGTTGCATTACCTTTTTACCACAGGGTAATGCTAAAGCAATGAAAGTCTATGGGGCATTTCAGATCGTATGCAGTGCAATGTACCAGAAGCATTCAATCTGCCGTGACTGCAACAGTGCCTTATGGGCGAGCATCCATGGTGACTGGAAGTCATATCCTGTAAGTCAATGAGGCCGCACATACTTAAACATTTTTCGCGTTGCAGTACACATATGGAACCGTATTTTTTTCAATACACTTCCATGCAATTTATATTCCCCCACAGGAAGCGAGCGCTACAGAGCCTCACTTATAGTAGGTTGGCTTCCTGCCAAAAGTTACAATACCGCACATTGCCATAGGCTGTTTTTAGCATTGCAGCGCTGTGCGATTATCCAAAATGCTGATTGCTGGTGTGAAAGAAGTCTTAAGGCTAGACATCCGACGGAGGCAGGGCTCGTGTGAGAGTACGGAATAAAGTTAGATTTATTGCACAGCAATACTATCACAGCTTCATGCATCAACCCCAAAGACTCCTTTGACTTATTGATACTGACTAGCACAGGAAAACTTTCCAGTGTAATCTGCAGTGTATGCTGATTTTTTTCTTGCACAACATGATTTGAAGCTACCTCCACTCTTTTACAGGGTTTCATATACATTCACTAGCATCTATCTGTGGAAGTCTTCATAGTATCTTCAGACACTGAGTATAGGTGTATGGACTGCTCCTATAGAGATTGGCAGAGATAAGCTTGTACTTTAATACAAAAGCAGGGGTGTAACTAAAAATCACTGGGCCCTGCAAAACTTTGGATGGGGGCCCCCTACCCTACCCCCCCCCCCCTCCTTTTGGCACAGGTAGACTGAGAACCAATGCAGACTTCTCCAGCATCACTACAGTACACAGCACTTAGGGAGAGGCTGCGGAAGGGCACTGTACACAAGACCCTGCTTTTAAACAGGGTCTGTTTAAAAATCTTTATATGATTCCTTATCAGTGGCTGAGCAGATGCAGTCATACGAACAATTGTGCAGAGATCAGAAAGCTTTTTTTCTCTGTGCCCTTAGTTGTCAGTCTCTCAGGACAGGGAAAGTAAACTTTTACCCCACAAGGCCCCCTGTAGCTTCTTGCCGATCGCGGCTCGCCGGCAAAATGTAAACACGCGGGGAAGAAATCCCTGCTGTTTACATCATACGGCGCTGCTGCGCAGCAGCGCCGTAAGGCAGATCGGCGATCCCCGGCCTCTGATTGGCCGGGGATCGCCGGCATATGATAGACTGAAGCCTATCCTACAATGCACAGGACGGATATCCGACCTGCGCAGCCCAGCTCAGGAGGGAGACGGAGGGAGAGGACGGGAAGGCGGAAAACGCTGCGGAGGGGGGCTTTGAGGAGCCCCCCCCCCCCCCGCAAATCAGTTATAGCTGGCGGCGATCAGACCCCCCAGCAGGACATCCCCCTAGTGGGGAAAAAAGGGGGTGAGTCTGATCGCCCTGCTGCCAACACGATCTGTGCTGTGGCTAAAAAGCCCACGCAGCACAGACAAGGGGAAAATCCCCTGGTCCTTAAGTGGTTAAAGTGGACCTGAACTCATGCACATAACGCAAGAAAAAACACAGATTAATTCACCCTATTAGTGTTTAGAGTGAAGAGCCTATCTAATTCCCCCTCAGCTGCAAGTAATCTTAATTGTAATTTGATCTCTTAGCTGTGTCAACACAGAAATCTCAGCAGCCTCGGCAAAGCAACCAATTTGTAAACACAGGATGTTATCCCTATGTCCGCTTCCATGAAAGCCAGAAGTAGACACACTGCAGATTTATTGCAGGAGTTCTGTAAGTTGCATCAAATAAATGTTTTTCTGTAAGGGCCCGTTTCCACTATCGCGAATTCGCATGCGTTTGCCGCATGCGAATTCGCATAGCCAATACAAGTGGATGGGACTGTTTCCACTTGTCAGGATTTCTGAGCGTTTTCGTCCGCGTCAAAAATTCACATGGCAGAGCCATCAGAATTCGCATACCGCTATGCGGGTGTATGCGAATTTTCATGCGAATTCGCATGGAATCAATGAAAGAGCACACAGGCACTGCCATGGTTAAATTCTCACACAGCGTCATTCATGCGAATTCACGTGCGAATTTGCATGAAAATTCGCATACAACCGCATGAGAAATTCGCATCCGCATGCAAATTTTTTCCGTAGCGATTTGCACCGCACAAGGGGCCCTAAGGGCTGGAACCCACAAGAGCGTTTTTTTGAGCATTTTGGCAGCGCTGCGATTCGCTAGCGTTTTGCCAAAACGCTCAGCTGATGTTAATGGATGGGGCAACTTCCACAGGAGCGTTTGCGTTTCCCAGAAACGCAAACGCAGGACCTGCAGCATTTTGGGAGCGTTAGCGCTTCAATGTAAAGTATTGAAATGCTAGCAGAAACGCTCAGCAAAACCTAAACAGAGCAGTTTTGCTAGCGTTTTGCGGTTCAGCACACTGTAACAAAATTAAAAATAATTCACAGGACCAATCAGGATAAAAACGCGAAACGCAAAACGCTACACAACCGCTGAGGAAAAAAATACACTGTTGCAAAACGCGACCGAAAACTCGCATGAATCCGCTTGCAAACCGCTCAGGCAAAACGCTAGCGGTTGCGTTTTGGTTTGCGGATTTCAGTGGGTTCCAGGCCTCAAGGTTATTATGCTGTTGCTCATCTTTTAGAGCAGAGAGGAAGTTCTGAGTTCTTGTCTGCTTTAACACTGAGAAGACTAAGCAAGCTAAAATGCTACCCCTACCTTGACCTCAGTTATTTGTTGAAAGCCGCTATTAATGCAGTAAAGCAGACTTTTATATCTGCCATTACATACATCCCATAATACACTAAATCTATGTCAGCATGTGTTAAATGAGCTGTCAGTCAACATGCTAATTCAATTCATTTCAGGGATTACAAAATGATTTAAAGACTTTATAGCTGCTTCCAATAGATGCATTTATGTATCCATTGGCTTATGCAACGCAAGTCTTTTCTTCTGCCCCCTGATACCATAAGAATGGGAATTTTAATGCATAGGTTCATTTATCAAGCTATTACCTACCTTCACACCTGATTTATTATGTATATTCATGCAATGTACAGCAATCACATGCATGTATTTGCATTTGAGAAAGTGTTGCCCTTTACCGTATTTTTTTTTCATTTTATCACACGCATAAAAATTACAAGATAACTAGTGCTGTTGACCCTTGACTAACAACCTGTAAGATCTCCTGATTTAGGAGCTGGTGGTTTTTTTTTTTGTTTGTTTGTTTCTTGTTTTGAAAATTTGCGTGATATGAGTCATCACAGTTTAGCGAATCAAGCCCACTGACTACCGAGGATAGTATTGACACAGGAGTCTGGCTGTAGTATAGCCACACTCTGGCTTGCGGTGTTAGTGGCAGTGAATCTGATAACTGAGTTCAGCTACTCTGTAGACAAACCCTGGGTAGCGTCAGTGAACTCAGTAATGGCGATAACTGCAGTGGTAGTTTGGTGAAGTTTGGGTACTATGTAGCTGAAGTAGGAGTAACCATGGTGGGGGGTGGATAACTGTGGTGTTAGTGTTAGGCATATGGAGAGGGGACGGTGGTGTTAGGCATAGGTAGGAGGTAGGCTAGTGTTAGGTGTAGATAGGGCGAAGGTTAATGTGATTATCAGGGGTATTGCTAGGATCCTGGAACCCCTGGGCAACAAAAATGGTCATGGCCATGTAGCGAGGAATGGGCATGGTAAGGGGGGGCAAATATACATGAACTTAGCAGCGATGTACATAGAAAACAGATAAAAGATTATCACTGTCTACTTACTGTCCACGGTTTCTGATTGGTCACTATATGTGGTTCACACACACTGTGCTGTCTATACGTCCACCGGCTGCATCCATGGACCTGATTCTGTGCCACACAGTGGCCCCAATTCACGGAGCATTATCAAACGTTTATCAAACACTTTATCAAACGTTTGATAATTTACCTCATGGGTAAAATCTGATTTTTAATTCACAAATGTGTTATATATTTGTTGAACGTTTTATCGGTAAAACATTAGATAAATATATAACACCTTAGTGAATTTAAAATGAGATTTTACCCATGAGGTAAATTATCAAACGTTTGATAAAGTGTTTGATAAACGTTTGATATTGCTCCGTGGATTGAGGCCAGTGTCTTTCTCTCATCCCTGGCATCAGACCTCAGATCAAAGGTGGCCAGGGCAGTAAGGGGAAAGCAAGAGGTGCCGCGCAAAGTGCATGCCCTTATATTTCCTATACAGGAAAAGATTGGTGATGTCACTTCTTGTATATGGCACGGGCCCTTTGCATGGCACCCCATGCTCTCTCATCACTGTGAGCCCAGGCTACCGCTGATCCGAGGTCTGATACCAGGCAGGGCAGTGAGCGAGGGGGGGGGGGAGAGAAAGGTGCCATCCAGAGCACACTGGCAGAGCAAAATTGGGGGCACCAGTGCAATAGATTTGTGGAAGTGCCCCGGATCTATCGGTCTAAAGACACGCCTGGTGATGATAGGATAAGATAAGGCGAAGGTAGAATACCGGTAACATTACTGATATTCAACTATTGGCAAGATCTCTCACCCAATTTAACTCACTGCACTTTTAAATGCTCACACGTGAGTGCACCACTGTCAATATATTAAAATTCTGAGCAGCCGAAACTGAACTGTATTGCCCACCCAGAGAGGAGTGATGGGATGCTGATGTTACATTTGTTGCAATACACGATACCTTCCTTAATGCATTGTGTAGTTCTCTTTGGCACTCTTTATCCCAATGTACGGCTCAAATTTGTCAAAAAGTAACAAAATCACAATGTGTCATGAAGATCTGGTTCCAAATGAAAATCACTCTTTACTACAAAATCAATTCTATTTGGTGAAATAACTCAAGAATATTGGACAAGTATGGTTCTGAATGCTGCCATGTAGTTTTGGTTGTGTAATGAGAGTTGCAATGTAACAGGCTGTAGACACCGTTAAGCATGTCAGTCTGAATGCAAAACAGTCTGAGGCCCGTATGCAATTCACTTTTTCTCTTGAATTTTCTCCTAGGAGATAATTTCATCTTCTCTTTAAAGGACTTCCAAGGCCAAATAGACAAAACATTTTTTTTACCTGTATTATTTTTAAATCCAAGGCGGAGACCCTCCTTGTCGGCCGCGCTCACATCACTGCGCCCGACGTTCGCTCAGGAGGATGTCGGGAACCAGTACGCGGCTGGAGGAGGGCTAAAGGCTGCGCAGTCGCACTAGCGTCCATGCGTACTGTGCAGCCGCGGCTCCTCTCAACGGCCATCTTAGAGGTGGAATAGTGCATGACCCGTGTGGTGGGTCGGCACCCGACCTGGAGGCATTGAAATAGATACATTGGCGGCTGAACGGAGCGGAGGGCACGGAGGGTCTCCGCCTTGGATTTAAAAATGATACAGGTAAAAAAATTTTTTGTCTATTTGGCCTCGGAAGTCCTTTAAATTAACTTTAGCATTTTACAATTTAAAAAAGTGCCCAAAAGTTGGCGAAAAGGTTCTATCAACATTATTGTGAGTATTTTCTTGCTTTCTGGTGGTTAAAAAGGCAGTTTTTTGTGGCAAGGTGTGACAATATCACCTAGGAGAAAAAGTGCATTGAATAAGGGTCTGAATCTTCGGTCTTATATACAGAGATGCTGTTTATAGTAATCTATGTTATTTAAAGTGTTTCCAAACTTGTGCCTAACCGTATGTGGTGGTGAGATGAAATTCTTAAGAAAAGACTGCAGTAAAATGGATGAACTGCTAATTGCCTTTAGGAGAAATTACTCTTTGTTTGCGAAAGTGTCTAATGAGGCAGTTTATTAGATAGGACACCCCTTTGTGTTCTTTGCTGGAGATCGACGTCAAGAGAAGCTTTATGCTAACCTTCACAGCAGAGAGAGCAAATGCTGCTGACGCATATCCATGAGTGAAAAATTAATGGTCACTGCAGAAAATGTATATTAATGTATATTAACTAAGCAGACCAGCTATTATTGCTAATTTATTCATGGGTAATCTATATATGTAAAAGTGTGTGTGTGTGTGTGTGTGTGTGTGTGTGTGTGTGTGTGTGTGTGTGTGTGTGTGTGTGTGTGTGTGTGTGTGTGTGTGTGTGTGTGTGTGTGTGTGTGTGTGTGTGTGTGTGTGTGTGTGTGTGTGTGTGTGTGTGTGTGTGTGTGTGTGTGTGTGTGTGTGTGTGTGTGTGTGTGTGTGTGTGTGTGTGTGTGTGTGTGTGTGTGTGTGTGTGTGTGTGTGTGTGATCACTCGAAAAACGGCTTGACCAATTTGAACGAAACTTGGTATACAGATCCCTTACTACCTGGGATGATATGTTCTGGGGGTCTTGCATCCCCCCTGCACACCTGCAGCTACAAACAGCTAATCAGATTTCACCCATTCATGTCAATGGAAAAAATGAAAAAGGCTGCCATTCTCACAGTAATCAAGCCAGAGTCCCCACACTTGGCACAGGTGGTCACTTGGTGGCCGAGGTTACAAATCCAGGAAAAGTGGGCGGAGCATAAAACAGCCAATCAAATTTCAGCCATTAATTTTAAATGGAAAAATGTAAACTGCAGCCATTCTTAATGGCGGGGTTTTCAAACTTGGTCACTGGGCGAATGAGATTAAGATTCAGCAAAGTGGGTGGAGCCTACAACAGCCAATCAAAATTCACCTATTGATTTTTAAGGGGAATATTTAAACTGCTGCCATTCTTACACTGTTAATGGCAGAGGCTTCAAACTTGCTACAGTCGATCATTGGGTGATTGGGGTCCAAATTCACTAAAGGGGTGGGGCCACAAACAGCCAATCAGATTTCCTTGGTGAATAAACTGCTTCCATTCACACATTTTTGATGCCAGGAACCAGAAAGCTCACAAACATGGTCATTGAGTGACTGTGTGTGTCAAGGTTACAAAAAGTGGGCGGAGCCAAAAACAAATTTTACTGGGAAAATATAAACTGTAGCCATTCTTACACAGTTAATGGCAGGGTTCTCAAACTTTGCACAGTTGGTCACTGGGTGAATGAGATTAAGATTTTGGAAGGTAGGTGGAGCCTACAACAGCCAATAAAAATTCACCTTTCGATATTCAAAGGGAGTATTTAAGCTGCTACCATTCTTATACTGTTAATAGCAGATGCCTCAAACCCGGTACAGTTGGTCACTGGGTGATTAGGGTTCAAATTCAGAAAGGGGGCAGAGCCACAAACAGCCAATCAGATTTGTTTATTTTTCAATGGGAATATACAAAGTATTGATACCAAGGACTCCAAGCTGATAAACTTGATAATTGAGTGACTGTATGTCAAGGTTAGAAAAAGTGTGGCGCCAACAACTTAATTTTTTACATGGCAGGGTTCCCAAACTTGACACAATTGGTCACTGGGTGACTGGGATTAATATTCACAATTGTGGGTGGAGCCTAAAACAGCCAATCAAAATTCACCTATTGATTTTAAAGGGGAATATTTACAGTGCTGCCATTCATACACTCTTAATGGCAGAGGCCTCAAATCTGGTACAGTCAGTCACTGGGTGACTGGGGTTTAAGTTCTGAAAAGGGAGCCAAAAACAGCCAATCAGATTTGTTTAATTTCAATGGTAAAATGCAACTTATTGATGCCAAAGACCCCACAGCTAATAAACTTGGTCATTGAGTGACTGTATGTCAAGGTTAGAAATAGTGGGCGAGCCAAAAACAACTAACTTTTTACATGGGAAAATATAAATTGCAGCTATTCTTCTTACACTGTTAATAGCAGGGTTCTCAAATTTGGCACAGTTGGTCACTGGGGGACTAGGATTACTATTCGGAAAAGTAGGTGGAGCCTACAAGAGCCAATCAAAATTCACCTACTGATTTTCAAGGGGAATATTGAAACTGCTATCATTCTTACACTGTTAATGGCAGAGGCCTCAAACCTGCTACAGTTGGTCATCAAGTGACTGGGGTTCAAATTCATTAAAGGGGTGGAGCCACAAACAGCCAATCAGATTTGCTTTTCTGGATAAACTGCTTCCATTCACAAAATGTTGATGTCAGGAACCCAAAAGCTCACAAACTTGGTCATTGAGTGACTATGTGTCAAGGTTACAAAAAGTGGGTGGAGTCAAGAACAGATTTTTCTGGGAAATTGTAAACTGCAGCCCTTCTTCACTGTTAATGGCAGGGTCCTCAAACTTTGCACAGCTGGTTGCTAGGTGACTGGGATTAATATTCAGAAAAGTGAGTGGAACCTAAAAAAGCCAATCAAAATCACCTGTTGATTTTCAAGGGGAATATTAAATTGCTGCCATTCTTGCACTGTTAATGGCGCAAGCCTCAAACCTGGTACAGTTAGTCATTGGGGTTCAAATTCAGAAAAGGGGACAGAGCCACAAACAGTTTAATTTCTTGGGAAAATACAAATTATTGATGCCAAGGACCCCAAAACTCACAAACTTGGTCATTGAGTGACTGTGTGTCAAGGTTACAAAAAGTGGGCAGAGCCCAAAACAAATTTCACTGGGAAAATGTAGACTGCAGTCCTTCTTACACTGTTTATGGCAGGGTTCCCAAACTTTGCCCAGATGGTCACTGGGTGACTGAGATTAATATTCAGGGAAGTGGGTGGAGCCTATAATAGCCAATCAAAATTCACCTGTTGATTTTCAAGGGGAATATTTAAATTGCTGCCATGTTTACACTGGTAATAGCAGATGCCTCAAACCTGCTACAGTTGGTCATTGAGTGACTGTGGTTCAAATGCTGGAGAGGGGCGCAGCCACAAACAGCCAATCTGATTTGTTTAATTTCTATGGGAAAATACAAAGTATTGATGCTAAAGACCCCAAAGCTCACAAACTTGGTCATTAAGTGTTACCCGGGCAACGCTGGGTCATCAGTGGGTGGAGACAAATACACATTTCACTGGGAAAATGTAAACTGCAGCCATTCTTACACTGTTAATGGGAGGGTTCTTAAACTTTGCACAGTTGGTCACTCAGTGAATGGGATTCATATTCAGAAAAGTGAGTGGAGCCTTCAAAAGTGAATAAAGCTTCACCTATTGCTTTTCAAGGGAATATTTAATTACTACCATTCTTGCACTGTTAGTGGCACAGGCCTCAAACCTGGCACAGTTGGTCATTGGGTGACTGGGGTTCAAATTCAGAAAAGGGGGTGGAGCCACAAACAGCCCATCAGATTTTTTCATTTCAATGCAAATTATTGATGCCAAAGACCACAAAGCTCACAAACTTGGTTATTGAGTAATTGTGTGTTAGGGTTAGAAAAAGTGGGTGGAGCCGACACCAGCCAATTACATACCCGGGCAACGCTGGGTAATCAGCTAGTTCTATATAAAAAAATGTGTGTAGTATTTCTTTAGTTCAGGTCCTGCTTTTAATGCATATTGTGTGGAATACCATAATTTGTTACCCAGGAGGCTGTGTGCATTACACGTAGACTATTTTTGTACCATTAATTGTTAATTACCGGACTGGCTGGGTTTGCAGTGCTGACTCCCTGTGCCTGGCCGGTCCTAACGTGAAGTCACCTAAATCACATGATTCAGGCTGCAGAATCAAGGGGGCAGTGCTGGCAAACAGAAACAGCAGAGTGGTGTCAGAGTGTCAATCACACCACCAGGAGGAAGGAGACAGCACTGGACTTACCACCAAGAGACAGGACAGAGGACATGGTGAGGAGAGACGGAACAGTGTGGATGAGGGGAATAAACTACTCAACCGCCAGAGGAGGCACATTCAACAGGGGATGTTGTTGAGTTCATTGCTCTACTCGCTGAAGTCTGACCAACATATGTGGAGCTGCCACATGAGGTTTGGCTCAGGTCTGTCTATGTCACTTTCACTGACTGTCAATGCATAAGTCACCAGGGAATGATATAGGGGAGGGGGGGCTATAGACCACCAGGGAATGCTATAAGGGGGTGTGGATAGACCACCAGGCAATGCTATAACGGAGGGGGCTTTAGACCACCAGGGAATTCTATAGTGGGAGGGCACTGCAATAAACCACCAGAGAATATTATAAGAAGAGTGGGGCATCCTTCCTCACAACGTTTGCTTCAGGGAACAGAAAGTCTAGAGTCTGCCCTGTCCCTGTGTTAATGTTAGATGCTGCTATGCTGAAATGAATAACAGTCTATGTTCTGTTCTCCCCTTCTCCTTTACCACTCACATGAGGTAGTCAGAGAGATGCTGGGAGGAGGTACCAGTCAGTCTTGTAATTCAAGTGTTGGCCACAAAGAGTTAACATCAATCAAGCAAGAGAAGGAACATATATGTGATACTTGTGCCAAGTGATGCATCTGTTCTGAGGCACACAAACTCTGCTTGCAGCTCCATGCTTTGTGCACAGATCTCTCTCTGGATCATGTGACTAACGTTGCCAAAAGGAGTTTCACTTCAGCGGTTGCATCTAGTATAATGATGGTGCACAAAATAGTATAGTAGTTTTCTACTATTTTTGGAGTGTAAATAAGTGTCAGAGATGCCAGCAAATCCAGCCCCTGTGTCACTACAGTTGTGCATGTGGGACTCCAATGACAAATTCTTATTGGTCTGTGGGGCTAGTATTGACAGACATAGGATAGACACAACATGGACAGAGACTGGCCACAACAAGGAGAGACTGGCAGAGCTTCCAGACAGACGCTGCACCCAAATTAACTACCTGTGTAGATGTGCAGAGCTCGGAAAACATTCAAATTACACAACTTACATCATGAATGCGGCTGCCAGAATTATCCACTCCTCCCATCGCTCCACCAGGGCGGCTCCCCTCCGTGAATCCCTCCACTGGCTTCCTATCCAGTCCAGAATCAGATTCAAGATATTGTGTCTGACCTACAAATCCATCCACAAAACCTGTCCAACCTACATTTCTGATCTTACTCAGAGATACACACCAAGCCGCTCACTCCGCTCCTCCAATGAACTTCGCCTGACCGTCCCCCGCATCACCCAGTCCCATGCACGCCTCCAAGACTTCTCAAGAGCCGCTCCGACACTATGGAACTCCCTACCTCCACCCATTAGGGCAGCCCCCTCCTTCAACACCTTCAAGAAGGCCCTCAAAACTCACCTTTTCACTCTTGCCTACCACCCCTCACAATTGCTCTAAACCCACAGCCGAACTCTGGTCCCCTACCTCTCGTGTCCCTACCTCTCCCTCTAGATTGTAAGCCTTTGGGCAGGGTCCTCACTCCTTTTGTGTCCTACCTGATCATGCACCTCTATTACTGTGCACCCATGCTATGCATTTGAGTGAACCTAACTTGCCTAACTCCATGCTCCCATCCAGTGACTGACTAAGCATTACCTTGTACTCATACTGTGCTGTGTGATCTGGTTTTCTTGTATTCCTGTATTGTCATATTGCTGTTTGTCACCCCTAAATATTGTCTGTAACCTAAATTAATGTCCAGCGCTGCGTAATATGTTGGCGCTTTATAAATACAACAAATAAAATAATAATAATAATAACTTACATTCAAAACAGGTACAGCAAAGGAGGACAACATGGACAGAGTTTAGAAGCAGGATGATAATAGACAGGATCGGGACAGGCAGGGTGTGGTCAAACAAAGGCCACATAAGTGTCTGTATCATTAATCATTTATTAGTTCAGACCAAGCCATGGCAGTGGAATAGAAGGGACCTGGAGCAGCCATGGCCAAATCAAAGATCCAGACTGATCTGACACCGCAAGGAACAGTCCTCTCTATGAAGAGGTTTTCTTTATATCTTGATATAAAGAGGATCCGGGGGGGGGGGGGGGGGAATAAAGTAGTAAAATTGCTCAGAATGTTTTCCTGATGTTGATTTTCCGATTACAGCTCACAGGTAAACTGTAATGAGAGACAGACAGACAGACAGACAGACAGATAGATAGATAGATAGATAGATAGATAGATAGATAGATAGATAGATAGATAGCATAAATTTTAAAAACATAGATTTCGCAAAATAAAAGAAGGAAAACATTTCATGCAAAGCCCCCCCCCCCCCCCCCCCCAAGTTAGTTTGCAGGTATTATGCATGTGCAGTAGCCCTTTACAGAAGAACAACAGAGGGGACTGGGAGGGGACAAAGGGACCTGACAGTCTACGGGGGAAGGGGGGGGGGAGTTAAGGGCTGGAAGAGACCTCAAGTAAGTAAAACAAGCTTTGTTTCTTTCTCTCGGGTTTACTTTAAGTATGTCTGTACTGGAGGGTGCATAAATAAGAGCAACAAACATTAAAAAAAAATTCCATGTAATATAGATCCAGAAGTCCACCGTAATGTAAAATTGTAAACATTTAGCCTGAAATATTCTTGCAACAACAACAAATTTAAATGTAAATTCAAGAAACATTTGTACGCTGTACACTAGTAATGAGATTGCACCCAGGATGTAAGCAGAATTTAAATAGTTCTCTAATCTGCTTGTTTAAATAAGTCACAGGTTGCACAAGCAGGTAAATAAATAGATGGCCACTTTTGCAGCAAGCTAGTGAAGCCCACAGCAGATGGTAGTGAAAGTGTTTATTTAAGATCAGTTTACCATTTACAAATGAGCACAGAACAAATGTGGATGTAACCACAATAATTAGCAAGTATCACAGTGACAATACCCAGACACCCAGATCCCGAAGTTGGCTACTTTGGAATCTGGCCAGCCAGCCAATACATGAAATGGCCAATTGATGCGGCCAATGCATGAAGCACTGACTTCTTTTAGACTTTGGCCGGCCAGAATGCAACCTGGCCAGACTCAACGGAAGAAAATACTCAAAATAGGTTTATTATCGCTTTACACTTACTTTTTTGTACTTTTTCAATTGGTAGGTACTGACAAAAATTATTTAATAGACAAGTTGCAGGATTATCTGTTGGGTAAAGAATTAGTCAAGAATTAGCCAAGTCATGTTTTCTCCTGTGCTTTCTCCTAGAGGATATGTTCATGCCTTTTATCAATAAAATGCATTTAAAAACCTTCAGCATGCAAGAAAAAACTCATAACTAATAATTGTGACAGTACTTTTTTACCTACTTGTTGGTACTTTTTCATTTGCAAACTGCTGAGAAGTTATTTTAAACAGAAGATAACTCCTGTCATGTTCACTTTCGGCCGACAGGCTTACTGCGCAGGCCTGACCACGCCTCTCCTTTTAAGTGTTCCCATCCGCAATAATGTCCTGCGTAGGCGCAGGATGCTATTGCAGGTGGGAACCTGTAGAAGGCTACACATGGCCAGGCCCGTCGGGCCTGTCGGCAAAGAGAAAGTAGCTAGCCGCGGGGGACAGGAGGATCCGATCATGACTGCGAAGGCACCGGACAACTGCAGGGGACTGGTAGAAGCACCAGGTGAGTAAAACTGATTTTATTTTGTAGGCTTAAGTGTCTCTTTAACCACTTGAGGACCCACCCTTTACCCCCCCTTAAAGACCAGCGCTGTTTTAGCTGATCTGTGCTGGGTGGGCTCTACAGCCCCCAGCACAGATCAGGGTGCAGGCAGAGCGACCAGATCGCCCCCCTTTCTTCCCCACTAGGGGGATGATGTGCTGGGGGGGGGGGTCTGATCGCTCCTGCCTGATGGGTGTTGCGGGGGGGCACCTCAAAGCCCCCCTCCGCGGCGAAATTCCCCTCCTCCCTCTCCTCCCTGTCCCCCCTGGTGATCTGGGCTGCACAGGACGCTATCCATCCTGTGCAGCCAGTGACAGGCTGTCCCCTGTCACATGGCGGCGATCCCTGGCCGCTGCTTGGCCGGGGATCGCCAATCTGCCTTACGGCGCTGCTGCGCAGCAGCGCCGTACAATGTAAACAACGCGGATTATTTCCGCTTGTGTTTACATTTAGCCTGCGAGCCGCGATCGGCGGCCCGCAGGCTATTCACGGAGCCCCCCGCCGTGAATTGACAGGAAGCAGAGCGGCTGCTTCCTGATTAATTAGCCTGCAGCCGGCGACGCAGAACTGCGTCGCTGGTCCTGCAGCTGCCACTTTGCCGACGCGCGGTATGAGTGCGCGGTTGGCAAGTGGTTAAACCCCCAGCAAGCACAAAAATAAATAAAATAATGTTGGTAGTACTTTTTCACCTACTTTTTGGTACTTCTTCAATTGCAAAGTTCTAAAAAGATATTTTAAGGAGAAGACAAAAAAGTATCTCCTAGGACAAAATGTAGGAGAAAAAGCGAATTGCATATAGACCATTGGCAAATAAATGATTTTTAAGCTCCCAGCATGCAAAAAAAAATACACAAAATAACTTGCTAGTACTCTTTTTTTTACTACTTTTGGTACTGTTTTAATTGTGAAATAAAAAGTTACTTTAAAAAGATGAAAAATTATCACCTAGGAGAAAACTTAAGAGAAAAAGTGGGTCATTGAGTCTACACAGAAGGAATGCCTTTTCTGTTGTACATGCAAATTGAATAAAAAATAAAAATCTGAAAATCTACTATGGTCTTCGTCTGGCTACAGTAGACTTAAGGTGGCTACACGTTACATTTTTGTTTTTGTTTTGACTAAGTTTTACCAAGTTTTTGGTTGCTTGAATACTCCCAGAAAGGTTTTTTGAGGTACCACAGACCACACATGGGTGCTGAAAATGGACACTATTTCATTTTAAGAAAATACGACAAAAACTTGGTTAGATTGAAAAACATTTCACTCAATATTCAAATTTTAATTTATGTTTTATTATTTTTAATAAAAATACATTTTTAATGTGATTTTTTTAACTGTAACATATCAGTATATCTATCAATATCTCATGCCATCATCATTCTCTGTTTAGCATTATAATTACCACTGAACATTACACCACTACTTAAAGGACATCCAAGGTGAAAATAAACTAATGAGAAAAACAATTGTATCTATCCTCCTTCTCCAAAAATGACTTTTTTTATATCACACAGTTTTATTTTATATTTAAATCTAGTTTTTACTGTTTCATTGTCTCTGCTCAATGACACCTTCATTGAAGTATGCCAGAGCTCAAATCAATGAATTATTGACCATTTTTATCTCTTTCCTGCTCTCAGAAGCCATTTACGGACAGGAAAGTAGTATATGGCTATAATTACTTATCAGTGAAGGTTCTGTTATAGTCTAATCCAGGCAGAAACTGTCACTTGCATACCTGATGTTTAACCCTTTCAGCCAGAAAAAGAAAAAAAGGAACACAGCCCAGTTATTTGTGTGGTTGGCACTGTACATACCCATGTCTATCTCATCGTGTCACACTCGGTTGTCCTTTAAAACTTCCATTTAACACACTTTTTTTTTTTTGCTGAAATCAATCATTGATTTCTGTTTATTAATTCAAATGAATAAATAAACCAAGTACAATATGGTTACATCTATATATATAATAGAGTAAGTGCCTCAACCTTCAAACAAGAAGAAGAAGTAGCGCCCTGCCCCCAGGGCCGGTCCAAGCAAGAAGACGGGGCTGGTCCAAGCAAGAAGAAGGGGCTGGTCCAAGCAAGAAGAAGAAGTAGTGTCATATCAAACCAAGGGCAAAGAGGGATAATTTGCATATTCAGTAGCAGTGCATTGTGGGTAACCACAAATGTTCACTTATAGCGGAATTATTGCAGATTTGCTTCTGTTTTAAGAAGGAAAATTACACCAAGCTTTGCTTTTTTTAGTAGGAGAGCTTTTTGGTCTCTTTTATCCTCCTATATACATTCTTAGTAGTTTGGGTCACTCTGAGCTGCTTGGTTACTCTGTTGTACTGGTCCAAGCCCTATCTCGTATAGCCATATCAATCGCTGCTACGTGCTGATGAGGACTAAAAGTCTGAAATAGGCTGTCACATGTGGGTTTGGTATGACTGTGTAAAATTTAAAGCTGTAGGGCCTGATTCACAAAGTGGTGCAAACTGTTTAACATGGGTGTGCTAAACAGTTGACACATGAAGTGCCGTTCGTGGAATTTTGCGCGCGCAAAGTGCTGCAATTCGCGGCAAATTGCGTGCGCAAAAGACCGCGATTGCGGAAATCGCGGCACTTTGCGTGCGCAAAGGTCTGCGAACGGTACGTCACGTGCTAAACAGTTTGCACTGCTTTGTGAATCAGGCCCATAGGCTTGCTTGACTTACCAAGGGTGAAAAGGAATAATTTGCATAAAGCTTTGATTTTTTTAGTAGGAGGGCTTTTTGGTCTCTTTTATCCTCCTATATACATTCTTAGTAGTTTGGGTCACCCTGAGCTGCTTGGTTACTCTGTTGTACTGGTCCAAGCCCTATCTCATATAGCCATATCAATCCCTGCTATGTACAGATGAGGACCAAAAATCTGAAATAGGCTGTCACATGTGGGTTTGATATGACTGTGTAAAATTTAAAGCTATAGGGCCTGATTCACAAAATGGTGCAAACGGTTTAGCACGTGAAGTGCCACGATTCGCGCGATCGTGGTCTTTTGCGTGCGCAATTTGCTGCGATTCGCGGCAAATTGCGCACGCAAAAGACCGCGATCACGCAAATCGCGGCACTTTGCGTGCGCAAAAGTCTGCGAACGGCACTTCACGTGCTAACTGTTTAGCACACCCGTACTAAACAGTTTGCGCTGCTTTATGAATCAGGCCCATAGGCTTGCTTGACTTACCAAGGGTGAAAAGGAATAATTTGCATATTTAGTAGCAGTGCATTGTGGGTAACCACAAATGTTCCCTTATAACTGAATTATTGCAGATTTTCTTCTGCTTTAAGAAGCCAAATTACACCAAGCTTTGATTTTTTTAGTAGAAGGTCTTTTTGGTCCCTTTTATCCCCCTATACATTCCGAGTGGTTTGGGTCGCCCTGAGCTGCTTGGTTACTCTGTTGTACTGGTCCAAGCCCTATCTCATATAGCCTTATCAATCGTTGCTATTTACAGATGAGGACCTAAAGTCTGAAACACGCTGTCACATTTGGGTTTGATTTGACTGTGTAAAATTTAAAGCTATAGGCTTGTTATACACCAGTGGTTCTGGATGCTTGCTTGGGTTACTAAGGGTGAAAAGGAATAATTGGCATATTTAGTAGCAGTACATTGTGGGTAACCACAAATGTTCTTTTATAGCCGAATTATTGCAGATTTCCTTCTGTTTTAAAAAGGCAAATTACACCAATACAGTGGGTGGCATTGCAGGAAGTGACAACAGTGGAACGTACGCTGGAATACGGAAGAGGTGAGGCATCCCCGCCCACTGCCTCTTACTAATAGTGGCGGCTGCTACTGTGCTTAAGCAGGTGGGGGAGAGCACATGGGGGACCCAGGTGAGGGGGGGGGGGTTCCTGCTGAGCTTAAGCTGGAGGCGGAGCACACATGGGGGACCCAGTTGAGGGGGGGGTCCGACCCCCCTTCCCCGCCGCTGTGCCCAATACCCCCTTCCTGCCCTCTACCCCCTTATGCGGCGTATGCTACGCCGCGGGTCGGCTAGTTCTATTATAATTTTACAAAACAGTTCCTTTACCATATACATTATTTTCACATTAAACATATACATTCTTATTTTATGTATATTTTCATATACATATACACTCATTCTCTCATAATTCTATCCTTTTAAGTTATTTCTAGAAACAATTAATACTTTTGTTTACATATAATTTATTCAGGTTGAATACAATTTGACAATCAATAACACATCATACAATTTTTAGTAAAGTTGGCCTACATTTTCCAACATGTCCAAGGTAAACTAAATCATTTCTTAGTTGAATTAAATAAAAAATTGTGTTTTCATCGGAATGCGGTAAAACTGTACCGTGTGAAGCCACCATTATGCATGGAATTTTTTGAATAGCTAGGAGTTTCCCTCATCATCAAAATGATTGGTGATGACTTGTGGTTATATCACTGCAACCGTTGCACTTTACTTTATGCAATTTGTGGTTTGAAAGCGTGCTCTCAAAAGATAATTCATTTTCCCCATGAAAAGGAAATCAAAGATCATGCTGAATCAACTCTTCAATGAAATACATACTCAGCATCATATTAATGCACTCCATTGGCAACAGAAATAATAAAATCAATGACATAGCGACTGGAAATGATGGACTGTCTTCTCAGCCTAATGTTAGTTATAAGCATTAATTAAAATATTATTAATGTTTCTCGGGCAAACTATTATTAATGCTTTATATAGCACCATCATCTTCTGTGGCACAGTACAGAGTAGGAACAGGGGACTTAAAAATACAGACATTGGTATATGTTACGGCCAAAACCAGAAATCAGCCAATTCTAGAATTGGCCGGCCTTTTCTAGAACTGGCCGGCCTTTTCTAGAACTGGCTGATTTGACGTCGGCCAAAGTCCAAAATGCTGGGAATTTCTGACATTGGCCGGCCAGTTCTAGAAATGGCCAAAGTCAGTCGGCCAAAGTCCAAAACGCAGAAATCCCAGAACATCCCGAGTCCTGTGCAGTACCATGAATGGCACTCGGAACTTCCTCTCTGCTCTGAAAGATACAGCATAATAATCTTTTTAAAGAAAAGCATTTCTTAGTTACAGCTGATACAAATCCTGCAATAAATCTGCAGTGTGTCTACATTCTGCTTTCTTGGGAGCTGACATATTGTTAACATCTTGTGCTTTTAAATTAGCTGCTCTGCTGTGGCAGTCAGGTGACACAAGGGAGAGATCAAATTACTGTGGCGATTAGTCACAGATGAGGTGGGTTGCATGGCTGGGGGGTGCTTTGCTGGGCACTATGCGTGGCTGGAGGGCGGGGGCCTTTGCTGAGGAGGGGGCTTTGCTGGGCGCTTTGCATGGCTGAGGGGAGGGAGTTACTGGGCGCTTTTGCATAGCTGGGGGGGAATAGCTTGGCGCTTTGCATGACCGGGGGTGGGGTTTGCTGGGCGTTTTGCATGTCTGGGGGGGATATGCTGGGTCCTTTGCATGGCCGGGGGGCTTTGTTGGGCACTGTGCATGGCTGGGGTAGTTTTGCATGGCTGTGGGGGTGGGGGCTTTTCTAGGTGCTTTGCATGGCTGGAGGGATTTGTTGTGCGCTTTGCATGGCTTGTGGGGTGGGGGGCAGCCTGCACTATTTGCAGACCTCAGATCAGGGCGGCCAGAGCGGTGGAGAGAAGCACGCTACCCGCCCTGACCCATACATGCAGAAGTGAGCAATGACGTAACTTCAGCATGGAAGTGTATGCGTCTTGCGGGTCGCGTGTGCGCTGCTCTGCCTCTCTTTGCGTCTCCGGTCCGGGTCGTCCTGATGTGAGGTCTGAGTAGTGCAGGCAGCGGGGGAGAGGTGAGCGGGACTTCGGGACTTGGCCGGCCACACTAAGCCAGAACGCGTTCTGGCCGGCCAAAGTCCGCAGGGAAGCTTTATTTGATTTGATCGGCCAGAACCTGAAGTGGCCAGACTTCGGGTTCTGGCCGTAACATATACACAATAATACACACATTGCTATATAATACAGAGGTGGTAGACAATTTAATAGTAACAGTGACAAACGTACAGCGATTAGCAACACATACAGCATTTTACACAAAAGGGAGAGAATCATGCTCCTGTGAATCATGCTCCTGTGAGCTAACAATCTAAAGGAATATGGAGGAAACGAGGTGGGGCAATATATAAAGCTTTAATGCAGGGTTGTTGTGTATGTAGACTATATTCAGAATGGAGAACAGCTTCTCCAGAACCTGATGGTGGAGCGTGTCCAGAAGCTGAAGGTGGAATGCAGAGTGTATTAATAAACACAATCTTTAGCACTGCCCAGACAATGTCCTGCCACCAATTCTCCAATTTTTTTTCTATAATTTATTGGAGGAAAGCAACATCACAATTCCAACAACCATCATACTATCTTTTCCCCCATTTCTTCAATTTTACATATAAAGTAAACCCAAAAAAAGAAACAAAACAAACGTTCCCTCCCCTCCTCATCCACCCAATCTATACAATATATTCCTCAACATATCCCACCCATAATATAATATAAGAAAAGGGTATCCATCCTACAAAATACAGCATATCCCCATCTTCCAATATAAATCACCCTTCACCTAACATGAGACCTCTCCCCTACATCTCCACCATACTCCCATATTCCACTGTGTTTTATTACATAAACCATTTTCCCATTTATCATTAAAGACCCCAACTTTATCCTGCTGAAGAGCAATCTGGTTCTCCAGATCCTTCACCATATTGGGCTCGATTCACAAAGCGGTGCTAACCCAGTTAGAGACTTTAGGCGTGATAACCATTGCACCACGCTGGTGAAAAGCCAGTTTAGGCGTGATAAGTTTAGGTGTGATAAGTTTAGGTGTGATAAGTTTAGGCATGCTAAGTTTAGATAAGTGTAGATAGCGTGCAAAGTCCCGCACGCAAAGCAGCGCCATTAAACTCTATGCGAAGTGCACCAGACTTTGCTAGCGCAAAACTTTTGATCAGCTGTGCACTGCGGTGCTAATGCAGTTGGTGCTTAACCTTATCATGCCTAAACTTATCACACCTAAACTTATCATGCCTAAACTTATCACACCTAAACTTATCACACCTAAACTTATCATGCCTAAACTGAGTTTAGGCGTGATAAAGGGCTTTTCACCAGCGTGCTAACTGTTAGCACCGCTTTGTGAATCAGGCCCATTGACTCTATCAATCCAATCTTAGGGCCCTTTTCCACTAGCAATCGCTAGCGTTCACGCTGAACGCTAGCGATTGCTGAATCGCAAGTAGGAGGATCCCGGCATTTCCACTTGACAGGTATTAAGCTTTTAGCAGCTATCAGTAGTTGAGGAACTATTGATCTCCTATATCTACTAATGACAACACTTTCGCTGGATCCCAATCACCACATTCACCAATTCACCAAAATATAAAAGGCTTACAACATTTAGAGACAGACCCAGGTTATAAGGTCTAATCACAAAACTCCAAGGTTCTTTAACACAGATCTTCCAGCTCCTGTTAGCCTCTTAAATCATGATTACAAAATCTCTTCTACTCATCATAGGTGAATTGCCAGATCATGCAAAGACTCATGGTAAACCATTGACACATGCATTCAAATGAACAATCTGCATAAAACCAAAGGTCAATTATTCACATCAGGGTTCACAGGCCTAGTTCCTTAAAGGACATCTGTAGTGAGAGGTATATGGAGGGTGCCACATTTATTTCCTTTTAAGCAATACCAGTTGCCTGGCAGGCCATTTTGTTTGCAAACAGAAGTTACCTGTTATAAAGGAGCCTTATCTCCTGCAGTCAGAGATAGCAAATGTTTGGCCGGCTCACTTGGCTCAAGTGCAGTTCATGGATAAAAACCCTCAAGCAAAATGAAAGAAAACCTATGAACCCTATCAGGAAGTTTTTATAAAAGTTTGTTTTCAGAACTTAGAATAATTTGGCTATTTGGAGCAGACTATACTTCTGCTTTTAATAATAATCTTTCAACGTGCATATTTAACGATTATATTTTTAGCAATAGAGAATATCTGCTCCAGAAGAAATTTCCATTTTAATTTTCTAAAAGTTTCATGAACAAGAATTTGACTCATTGTGTGAGTCAGCAAAGCTATTCATAAAATGAACAAAATCCATATCTATGACTCACATATTGATAAGTGTTATCAGCTTTCCTGTAAATAGCACCACGATTAAGAGGCAAGGTTCTTCTCTGTGTTTCAGAGATTACAAAATGTCCATTTTTCTATCAGATCCCAACAATGCGTGAGAGAACCTTCTGCAATCTCCGAATTACTATTCGTGCCAGAGGCATCTTGATTCATGTTAGTTAAAAATAGATCAGCTGTGTGACATCAATGAAACATAGATGGCAGGGGAGCCTGAAACAAAAAAAATAAATAAATAAAAAAGTGATTACACACTGCAGAACTGTTCTGTACGGTAACTTTTCTCAGAAAGATGATCATATTTTAAACTACAGCTTTTGTTTAATGCATGTGATTTTAACAAGCTTTTTGATTCAAAATCAGATCTTTTTATGCAACTATTCAAAAAAAGACAAGCACTATAGACTTTGAAATGACAGCTTTGGTATAAGTACAGCAGCAAATATCCTTGAAATGGGCTTTGAAGAGTCCCATCAAGTTTAAACTCATTCACCCATTTTAGGCAAAAATGTAAACAGGCAGTCTAAATAATTTTCTTTGCTACAGTGTCTCTCTCAGTCGCCATCTATGTGAAGCTCTGCTATGATCTCACTTCTACCCTTCCTGTGTTTCCTGCATCTCCTTTCAATAATCTTTACTATTGACCTGCACAGGGCGGGATTTCTGGAAAGGCCACCAAGGCTCGGGCCTTGGGCAGCAGCTGGCCAAGGGGCGGCTGGAAATGGAAGAGGGATTGCTGTATATGGAAGAAGAGGCTGCAAATGGAATACAGAGGTTGCAAATGAGCAAACATGCTGTGTCAGTTTTATCTGTTTCAATAAAGGCTCATATTTGGACCATTGTGTGGAACCTCACTTGATGACATTTACATAGAAAAATTGGGCTACTGTCCAAGGGACATATACACTGTAGAACTAAACAAGGCATGATTGAGGGGGCAGCACAAGGGCAAAGGCGTAGCTATGGGTGGGCAAGGGTGGACATATGTCCCTGGGTGCAGCACTGTGAGAGCGCTCAGCACAGCCTCTGCACCCCCACATGCGTGAGAGGTGGCCTACTGGCTGCCCAAAGTGCCCCTGCTTCTCTCCTTCTCTCTGCAGAGGAGTGCAGAAGCATTAACAGCAACAGAAAAAGTGGCACACATCTGGCTATCTAAATGGGGCCTCAACAATTGTCCAGAGGGGGGCACAAAAACTGTCTTTGTCCCCAGGTGCTGGAAACCCTAGCTATGCCCCTGCACAAGGGATAGGAGGGGGGTGCGGAAAATGGAAGGTAGGCTGCAAGAAAGTTGGCCTAGTGGTGGAAAAAGTATAAATCCAGCCATGCACCTGCAAGGAACTTCAAATCCCACAATGCAGAAGCCAACCTCACTTATGTGAGAATGACAGGGCAAAGCAAGGCACAGAACCAAGGATCTCATGTGAAAATGAAAGTGAACCCGAGGTGAACCTCAGGTAAAAAGAAACATACATACCTAAGAAGAAGGGGGCTTGTAGATCCTGTAGAGTCTTCCCTCTGGAAGATCCGGACCATGATCCTCTTCATGTTGTGCTGTACCAGCGTCAACATGGCCGTACCTGCACGGTAGCACAAAGGCACTCGCATTATAGGCTCTGGCTTACTGCACAGGTGCAGAATGACCACACTGGTGCATGAAGAGGAGCGAGACCTGGATCTTTAATCTGTCAAGCTTTTCTTAGATTTATATGGGGGGATACCTGAGCAGCAGGTACCTGAGCAGCCAATCACAAGACGCAATAAAAAAATCGGTAGTATCAATCCAATTTCCGAGGAAATTATTCTGAATTCTCTGATTGGTCCATGCACGGTTCTCTAATATTGAACCCCGCATGCCCAGGACTCTCACGCCAGCCGGCATGATGACTCGTAGCCAGCCGGCGTCATGTTGCAAAGTGACAAAGGGGGAAACAGGCCTGCCGACTTCAGGCCGAAGTCATCTCATAACGGAGCCACTAGCCGCGACAGGGAGAGGAGCCAGGAGGACTCCAGGGGACCTTGCGGCCTACGGTGGGCTGGAGAATGCCCCAGGTAAGTCACTATTTCATTTTGAACAAGTGATCAGGGTCCCGTTAGTCCAATCAGAAAGCTGAAAGCTGATACTGCGGCTGCACAGGGGCGCAGATTTTACATATTGCCGCATGTGGTATTCAGAGGCTGCCAGCGCTGGATCGCGAGGGTGAAGAGGACCGGGGAAGCCTCAGTAGGATCCAGAAAATTCCCCCTCCCGAGGTAAGTAACCCCCAGGGGCAGGGTTTTTTTTATTACAGATTTTCTTTATTATTGCAAATACCTTCGGTTTTAAGAGTGCAAAATTATATTTTACTGTAGCTCTGTGCTGGAGCTGCAACTTCCTTGTGCATCTCCCAGCTGTCACTGCTAGTCTGCTAGCTATTAAATATCACCTGAAATTATCACAATTGATTACTTTTGGAACACAAACTTTTTTTATGTAACGTTACAGTAAAAAAAATGATCATGAAGCCAAGTGTTGATGAGAGACAGTAAAGCCTGTTATCTCTGGGAACTATAGAGCTCTGATGTCTGGAAGCAGATCAACATTGGTTTTATATTAGTTTGCTTAACTCTACATTGTTCCAAAATGAACTCACCCGTGCCCTTACTGTTACCTCTAAAATGTGCCAGGAAAGCAAGCAAGCACTTACCCGCTATAACTGAATTCAGCTTCAGACATTTTCTTTTGGGAAGAGGTGAAAAAATCAATACAGCTCTCTGATAGTGCCAGAGAGGAAATATAATTAAATTATAATAACTGTAAGTCAGATATCTGATACTCGAGGTTCAGACTTTAATTTTAGCTTGTAAAGTAATGTAAACCTTTTCTTAATAACAAGTTAACAACATAACTAGGTGTGAAATAACAGTCTGACACAGGACAATGGAAAAAGGTTACATTAAAGGGTGCCTTTAAATTGGGATCATGCTTGCACGGCTAAGCCAGATGATAGCATTATGGTCACTCTGAAACTCTAAAATGAGTTCTTTGATTGGATGTCCTACTAAGAATTGGAATTAGACTCTTTTCATTGCTGAGGTGGACTTCAGAATTGCCAACCACACGGCTGAGTGTTTTATATTTTGGAAACAACATCTGGGCAATTATTTTTAAAGGGGTAAAAGCACTTCAATTTAAAAAGTTGTTAGAACCAGGGGCGTAACTGGCAAATGGCAGCACAGAGTGTTTTGCTGTGAAGCAGTGTCTGGAAGCAGGAAAAAGAATTACACACACTCCTGCACCGGGTTTTTGTAAGTGAATGGGGAGGTTTCTTTGCTAATTGGTTGCATTTGCGGTTGGGGAGAGGGAGGAGGAGAGGCCCTGAAAGCCTCTGGGCCCCCCTGCAATGGCAAGGGATGCAGGGGTGATTGTTACGTCCATGGTTAGAACAAATATCTTTATTAATCAAGCCATTATGTAAGTTAACATTACATTTAAACCTGTGGGCAGTTATTTTGTAGACATGCCAAATGTTTTCAATTATACTTCCATTCAACGACACAGGTTGCTGTTTTGTAAACAGGCCACATTCCTATTCTTCACTTGCTTGACTAGCGAATGGTGGAAGGCCCATACTGACTACGCGATTTTCCCAATGGTTTTTGCGATGACCGGCAAGTTTTTTGAGTGATGAGTGATTGTTTCCACAATCTTGGGACGTGGTTACAGTCACACAAATGACATTTAGCGACGCGAATCAGCAAAGACCTTTATGGCGAATTGGATCTTTAAGATCCCCGACGACTCTGCACAAAGTACTGCAATTGCTTGACTTCCCGTTTGCGCCCACCATGTGACGTCACATGTACCTGCCAGCTGGAAGCTGGATCGTGGAATGCTCATCATCAGGGGGATGTCACTGGATACATCTTTCTCCATCGGGTGGTGAGTATTCAGCTTAAGGGTTGCTTCACACGGGCGTCTGCCCAGCTTTCGACCTCATTGCATTCAGGCTTTCAGTTGCGTTTGGCTTTTTTGTCCACACAGGGGGACATTAGCCACGGCAGTTAACCGCCCCAGGACGCTAAATGTAGCATCTAGGGTCGCCTCAAACACCAGGGAAAATTGGGATCTGAATGCCGCGTTCATGCAAATGCCGGTAAAACCGCGGTACAAACACTCCCATTCACTTGTACAGGAGCGTTTTAACGCCGAGTCCTGAACGCCAACGGTAAACGCGGGGCAGAAGCCCATGTGAACCAGCCCTAAGAAACAAAAATGGAGCTTTAATTTACTCACTCAAAATCCCTAGACAATTATCAATATATATTTAATTTATATGGGTAGGGAGTATACACATCTAAGCAGATGTCAGAATGCCACAGAGGATGTTTCACAACCCTGAGATGGTTCCATACAGATACTCCCAGACACCTCTTCCTCTTATCAGCTAATAACAGGTAAAGACCCTTTCCACCTAAAACAGTGATGGGAGGGTTGATGTTGTGTAAGGGGAGGCGGGTGAATGTGGGGACAGGGGAGTTGCACCATCTCAGACAAAGGGGTGGATTCACAAAAGTCTCTCTCATGAATTATCTCATCTTATTTTAATCTCCACTATGAGTAGAGATAATTTCATGGGTTCATGCTGCTCTTTCAGTCGGTGTGTTTCTTTATCCATCCCCGCTTGCTGCCTTCTCTCAGTGGCCCAGCAGCATGTATGTGAGTGCGTATATGTCGCCAGGTCACTGAGAAGATGTGCAACGTAAAGAAAGAATAATCCTAACTGAACCAACCCGCCGATGCCTAACACTAACCAGTCCCAACACCATTGCCTAACCCTAACCATCCTCCTCACAAAACTGCCTGCTGTTATCTACACCACCTTTGCTGTCAAATACAATAAATATTGGGTGGCTGGGAAGTTTGGGTGCCTATTTTAATAGTAGCTGTAAGCAGTAATATAGGCACCAGCGGCACCCAATAAAATAGCAAGGTGCTTGCTATTTATAGCTGCAGTTTGTATAGCAGGCAGCCCTTGCACCTGCTTTTATATCAGGTGCCTCCAGCACCCAAATTTCCATTTGTAGCCGCACCCGCTATTAACATAGGAGCCTATGTCAGAGCCCAAACTTTCCCGACATGTCTGGTGCCCAAATTTCTTCCCACCCTGTGCCTCGCCCTTTTTCAATAGCCTCAGCATGAAGCATGAGCAAGTTGAGTCACGGAGCAGCAGGCAGCCTCTCCTCCCACAGAGCCTGCTATTGACCTTTCCATCTAGACTTCTCTCAAAACATATATTGAGCATATTACATGAATAGGAATAGTCAATGAGATACAAATTGAGTTGCTACAGCCAGGATTGTGCAATATTTGTAAGCTAATTTATGCAGCTTGAAAATGGATTTATCGAATTCTGTTGAAGTGAATGTTCAAGTTGCATACATTGGCATACAAACTTTGCCTGATCCTGTATCAACCTCCCCCGTCCCCACATTCAACTGTCTCCCTTTACACAATTTGCATTCCTTTCACCACCATCCCTATACAAGAGTAGTGGACACCCTGAGAGCCTTGCAGGAGACTAACAGTAGGCTAAAATATTGAGAGAAAGAATATTGTTAGTGTTAAGGTGGTCACACACCATACAATTTTTTAAATATCTGTTCAATTTAAGAATTACAATAATTTTTCTGACTGATTGTAACATTTCAAAAATATGACCAATGTACCACACACGTATGTTCAATTTTCCCCCAATTATGATAAAAAAATGATTGGAAACGCTGACAAAATTGCTAGTGTGCGTATATTAATAAATTGACAATCTAACACACACCATACAATCTTTAGAGAGATTGAAGAAAAAAAAATCTGGCATTCCGGATCGATGAAAATCGAAGAAAATGGGAAATCTGATCGGATTTTTCAGTCGAATGAAAAAAAAACGCTTTCGACTTTTTTCCGATCATTTTTATCAAATTGCCGTAAAATCAGATCATTTTATTGTATCGTGTGCCCACCTTTAGAAGTATCAACCGGATGCCTTAAACTGCAGTATAGTAAAGCAACCCCAAGATGCCACTGTCTGTAAAGTGAGGCAATGATTTCTATAGTATTGTGATTTCCTGTATTCATTCTGTGTTCCTCTCTATTCTAAAGGTGGCCACACACGATACAATAAAATGATCCGATTTTACAGCAATTCGATGAAAACGATCGTATCTCTCGAAAAAATGGAAAGCTTTTTTTTAGTTCGACTGAAAAATCCGATCGAAATTCCGTTTTTTTTCGAATTAAATCGATCCGGAATGCCAGATATTTCTGTTCAATTTCTCTAAAGATTGTATGGTGTGTGTTGGATTGTAAAGTTTATTAATATACACACCCTAGCAATTTTCTCAGAGTTTCCAATCATTTTTATCATAATTGGGGAAAAATTGAGCATAGGTGTGTGGTACATTGGTCATATTTTTTTAATTTGTTACAATCAGTCAGAAAAATTGATTGCAATTCTTAAATTGAACAGATATTTAAAAAATTGTATGGTGTGTGGCCACCTGCATTACCTGATGGCGGTGTACGATTTGTCTCTGCAGGTTTTTCTTCAGTAAAGAGCTAACTCTGGGTGCCTATCTGGGTGTACAGACCACTCTGCTCCATCAATTAGCACATATGGTATTTGTTCATGAGGGACCAAATTAACAGGTTATGCCCAGAATATATGTATTCATGTAAGGGTAAAAATACACATTCAGTTGTTAATGTATTTCTGCTTTATTTCTTTAAACAAAGAGGTTTAATATGTGCATGGTGTAAAAACAATGTCCAGCTGCAGACAGGTAAGAAATATTTCCAGTTTAAAGTCAGTATAGATTAACATCTGAATGTGAAATATATGAAATTCATGTGTACAATACGTGCAAAGCTTACAGCTATTCAATTCATAACATTAACTCTAGGGTGCAATTGTTGAAGTTTCACGGTATTCACTACCTACATGATATATATGCTTCATGAGTGGTTTATTATGAAATCAGATTTTAGCTCCTTGAACAGTAAATGCCTGCAGTAAACAATATACACCAAAACAACCACCAGATGTAAAAGTAATGCTGATGAACAAACAGAGAGGAGCAAAGGTACACATATATAACAAAATTGCACCGGCAATTGATTCGGACAGCATGCTGGTGTCTGAAAAGGCAGCATTTTCCTAGTCCAGCTCGTGTTGGAATATAGTGGAAACAGGCCCCGACTTTATGTAAAGATGATTGGCATGCAGTTTTGTAAAGATTAGAGACACACTGCTGTGTGTTGGTTCCACATATCCAACAGGCATGTTGGTTAAGCCCCTCTGCCAGTGTCAAGGACATTAAATACCGATATTACTAGCAATATCGGTAAATAACAAAATCGATAACAAAAAATGGTAAATAACGATTTAATTGCGGTATTACATTACCGGTAAATTTACTGATAATTTTGAACCTAACTATAACCTTACCTCTCCCTACTCTCACACAGAACACTCCCCTGTTGGTTCCTAACCCTAAGACCCCCTTGATGGTGCCTAAACCTAAGACCCCCTTGGTGGTGCCTAACCCTAAGACCCCCCTGGTGGTGCCTAACCCTAAGACCCCCCTAGTGGTGCCTAACCCTAAGACCCCCTTGGTGGTGCCTAACCCTAAGACCCTCTTGGTGGTGCCTAACCCTAAGACCCCCCCTGGTGGTGCCTAACCCTAAGACCCCCCTAGTGGTGCCTAACTCTAAGACCACCAGTGGTGCCTACAGTAACCTTAACAGCCCCTGATCCCTGCTACCAATAATACAATAAATTTCAATCTAATTGCAGCCACCTGCTAAATAGAGTAACGGCTTTGTATATTACGATAAATAACAATTATGCTCACATATATTGATAAATAATAATTGCGCTCATTTTTAGCCACAACTTTTTCAACTGCTCATATCTATTGCTGCCGGTTTAGTGCAAACAAATTTCCAATAGATTTGATCATGAAATCTATTGGAAATCTGTCCAGCTACCTCTGTCTACATGGCCTCTCAGGTCCCCCCCATGTATTGTGTACGCCTGGGCCGTGGTGAGGCTCACCTGTTTGCTGGCACACATTCTCCTGTGCCCCCTGACTTTCACCATGGTTGCTGGTGGCACCTGTACCACATGACCCCTCTGCATGCAATGATTTTAAATACATACAGTGGGGTCATGGGGTACAGGTGCCCCCAGCAACCATGGAAAAAACATGGTACACCGGAGAAACAAGCGGACAAGTCAGCCTGCGACATTTACCACATATTTTACATGGGGGGAGACTCATCGGGGTGTGCATCAGAAAATGAAATGCCTCCACTGCAGTGCCCTTTCAAGCAAGATCTTTTCAGTATGCTGGATCAATCGATTTTGGCTGGAAATCGATAAAAATGACGATTGGGTAGATATTTTGCGGCATTGATCTTTGTTCATTATAAACGAATTGGGCAGATATTGATGCCACAAGTCGAATAATGTATGAACACCTTTACTTCAGGAACTTCCTTTGTATTCGCCACAGAGAAAAATATGCATAACTAGTTGACTTAAGCCCATTTAAAAAGGGGCTCTAGGTCTCATCACGCCACCACCGCTGCAACTCAGTGTGTGCGCCGCCGCATGCCCCCTGTCGCGCACGCACACCCGTCCGCCTGCCTGCTCGCCCTGCCCCAATGGCTATCAGTGCTTGACATGCGCAATAGAGGTGTACCGAACGGTTCGCCGGCGAACGGTTCCAGGCGAACATTGGGGGTTCGCGTTCGCCTGCGGCAGGCGAACTTTTCCGGAAGTTCGATTCGCCCCATAATGCACTATGAGGGTCAACTTTGACCCTCTGCATCACAGTCAGCAGGCACATTGTAGCCATTCAGGCTACAGTAAGCCCTGGAGCCCCACCCCCCCTTATATAAGGCAGCCTCCGGCGGCCATTACAGTCACTCGTGTGCCTGCTAGAGAGAGGAAAGGGACAGCTGCTGCAGACTTTTTCTCTTAGGGACAGATTAGTTAGGTTCTAGGCTGCTTTGCTTGTTCCTGACTGATTAATATTGCTTTTAAAGCACCCAGCAACAGCTCTTTTCAGAGCTCAACCTGTACATTTTTTTTTCTGACACTTTTGTTGCATGCACAGCCTTGCTAATTGATAGTGTGTGTGCCACTGCCAGCAGCCCAGCACATTCAGTGACTGACTGCCTGTGTGTGTGACAGGGAGCTGCACATCGTACTACCCAGTACTGCATATACCCCAGTACCTGTTGTGTTTACTTAACCCACCTCATCACTGCATATACCTAGCTTTGTGTTGAGTGAACCCAGCTCACTGCATCTAACTACCCAGTACCTGTTGTGTTTACTTAACCCACCTCATCACTGCATATACCTAGCGTTGTGTTGAGTGAACCCAGCTCACTGCATCTAAGTCTAACTACCTGTTGTGTTGAGTGAGAACCCACCTCACTGCATCTTAAGTACCTTTACTGTATACTGTTCAGTGAACCCAGCTCACTGCATCTAACTACCCAGTACCAGTTGTGTTTACTTAACCCACATCATCACTGCATATACCTAGCATTGTGTTGAGTGAACCCAGCTCACTGCATCTAACTACCTGTTGTGTTGAGTGTGAACCCACCTGGCCACCTCACTGCATCTAACTACCTGTTGTGTTGAGTGAGAACCCACCTCACTGCATCTTAACCTGCCTGGCGTTCTATTAAGATCGCCAGGCAGGCTGCGGGAGGGTTTTTTTTGAATAAAAAAAAAACTATTTCATGCAGCCAACTGAAAGTTGGCTGCATGAAAGCCCACTAGAGGGCGCTCCGGAGGCGTTCTTCCGATCGCCTCCGGCGCCCAGAATAAACAAGGAAGGCCGCAATGAGCGGCCTTCCTTGTTTTGCTTATATTGTCGCCATAGCGACGAGCGGAGTGACGTCATCGACGTCAGCCGACGTCCTGACGTCAGCCGCCTCCGATCCAGCCCTTAGCGCTGGCCGGAACTTTTTGTTCCGGCTACGCTGGGCTCAGGCGGCTGGGGGGACCCTCTTTCGCCGCTGCTCGCGGCGGATCGCCGCAGAGCGGCGGCGATCAGGCAGCACACGCGGCTGGCAAAGTGCCGGCTGCGTGTGCTGCACTTTATTTGAGCCAAATCGGCCCAGCAGGGCCTGAGCGGCAGGCTCCGGCGGTACTGGACGAGCTGAGCTCGTCCAGACCGCCCAGCAGGTTAAGTACCTTTACTGTTGAGTGAACCCAGCTCACTGCATCTAACTACCTGTTGTGTTGAGTGTGAACCCACCTGGCCACCTCACTGCATCTAACTACCTGTTGTGTTGAGTGAGAACCCACCTCACTGCATCTTAAGTACCTTTACTGTTGAGTGAACCCAGCTCACTGCATCTAACTACCCAGTACCTGTTGTGTTTACTTAACCCACCTCATCACTGCATATACCTAGCCTTGTGTTGAGTGAACCCAGCTCACTGCATCTAATTACCTGTTGTGTTGAGTGTGAACCCACCTGGCCACCTCACTGCATCTAACTACCTGTTGTGTTGAGTGAGAACCCACCTCACTGCATCTTAAGTACCTTTACTGTTGAGTGAACCCAGCTCACTGCATCTAACTACCTGTTGTGTTGAGTGTGAACCCACCTGGCCACCTCACTGCATCTAACTACCTGTTGTGTTGAGTGAGAACCCACCTCACTGCATCTTAAGTACCTTTACTGTTGAGTGAACCCAGCTCACTGCATCTAACTACCCAGTACCTGTTGTGTTTACTTAACCCACCTCATCACTGCATATACCTAGCCTTGTGTTGAGTGAACCCAGCTCACTGCATCTAATTACCTGTTGTGTTGAGTGTGAACCCACCTGGCCACCTCACTGCATCTAACTACCTGTTGTGTTGAGTGAGAACCCACTTCACTGCATCTTAAGTACCTTTACTGTTGAGTGAACCCAGCTCACTGCATCTAACTACCTGTTGTGTTGAGTGTGAACCCACCTGGCCACCTCACTGCATCTAACTACCTGTTGTGTTGAGTGAGAACCCACCTCACTGTATCTTAAGTACCTTTACTGTTGAGTGAACCCAGCTCACTGCATTTAACTACCCAGTAGTGTTGGGCGAACAGTGTTCGCCACTGTTCGGGTTCTGCAGAACATCACCCTGTTCGGGTGATGTTCGAGTTCGGCCGAACACCTGGTGGTGTTCGGCCAAACTGTTCGGGGTTCGCCCGAACTGTTGAATGCATGGCCGAACATGGCCGAACAGGGCCCCTGTTCGGCCGAACACGGCCCTGTTCGGCCGAATACTGCCCCCCTATGGGGTCGCAGGCATAAGGGGGGAGCATGCCCCGGTCGCGGGGGGGGTCGGAAATTCCCCCCACCCCCTCCGCTAGCGCTCCCCCCTCTGCCCGCTTCCCCATAAAAAAAGTTATAGTACCTGGTGCCTGGTGGCTGGCAGTGGAGTGAGGAGGAGGAGGAGGAGTCCGAGTAGCAGAGTGGCGTTGAGGCCGGGCAGCGGGCGGTTCGGGCGGTTCAGCGCTAGTACCTTGTGGTACTTCCGCCCTTTCTCTGACCTCACGTCCTCTGCGTGATGACGCATACGAGGGTACGCGTGATGCGTACCCTCGTATGCAGAGGACGTGAGGTCAGAGAAAGGGCGAAAGTACCACAAGGGTACTAGCGCTGAACCGCCCGCTGCCCGGCCTCAACGCCACTCTGCTACTCGGACTCCTCCTCCTCCTCCTCACTCCACTGCCAGCCACCAGGCACCAGGTACTATAACTTTTTTTATGGGGAAGCGGGCAGAGGGGGGGAGCGCTAGCGGAGGGGGTGGGGGGAATTTCTGACCCCCCCCCGCGACCGGGGCATGCTCCCCCTTTATGCCTGCGACCCCATAGGGCCCCCATGTTCGGGGGTCCCATTGACTTCCATTGAGTTCGGCGTTCGGGCCGAACATGCCGAACATCTGGCCCATGTTCGGCCTGTTCGGCCCGAACCCGAACATCCAGGTGTTCGCCCAACACTACTACCCAGTACCTGTTGTGTTTACTTAACCCACCTCATCACTGCATATACCTAGCCTTGTGTTGAGTGAACCCAGCTCACTGCATCTAACTACCTGTTGTGTTGAGTGTGAACGCACCTGGCCACCTCACTGCATCTAACTACCTGTTGTGTTGAGTGAGAACCCACCTCACTGCATCTTAAGTACCTTTACTGTTGAGTGAACCCAGCTCACTGCATCTAACTACCTGTTGTGTTGAGTGTGAACCCACCTGGCCACCTCACTGCATCTAACTACCTGTTGTGTTGAGTGAGAACCCACCTTACTGCATCTTAAGTACCTTTACTGTTGAGTGAACCCAGCTCACTGCATCTAACTACCCAGTACCTGTTGTGTTTACTTAACCCACCTCATCACTGCATATACCTAGCCTTGTGTTGAGTGAACCCAGCTCACTGCATCTAATTACCTGTTGTGTTGAGTGTGAACCCACCTGGCCACCTCACTGCATCTAACTACCTGTTGTGTTGAGTGAGAACCCACCTTACTGCATCTTAAGTACCTTTACTGTTGAGTGAACCCAGCTCACTGCATCTAATTACCCAGTACCTGTTGTGTTTACTTAACCCACCTCATCACTGCATATACCTAGCCTTGTGTTGAGTGAACCCAGCTCACTGCATCTAATTACCTGTTGTGTTGAGTGTGAACCCACCTGGCCACCTCACTGCATCTAACTACCTGTTGTGTTGAGTGAGAACCCACCTCACTGCATCTTAAGTACCTTTACTGTTGAGTGAACCCAGCTCACTGCATCTAACTACCTGTTGTGTTGAGTGTGAACCCACCTGGCCACCTCACTGCATCTAACTACCTGTTGTGTTGAGTGAGAACCCACCTCACTGCATCTTAAGTACCTTTACTGTTGAGTGAACCCAGCTCACTGCATCTAACTACCTGTTGTGTTGAGTGTGAACCCACCTGGCCACCTCACTGCATCTAACTACCTGTTGTGTTGAGTGAGAACCCACCTCACTGCATCTTAAGTACCTTTACTGTTGAGTGAACCCAGCTCACTGCATCTAACTACCCAGTACCTGTTGTGTTTACTTAACCCACCTCATCACTGCATATACCTAGCCTTGTGTTGAGTGAACCCAGCTCACTGCATCTAATTACCTGTTGTGTTGAGTGTGAACCCACCTGGCCACCTCACTGCATCTAACTACCTGTTGTGTTGAGTGAGAACCCACCTCACTGCATCTTAAGTACCTTTACTGTTGAGTGAACCCAGCTCACTGCATCTAACTACCTGTTGTGTTGAGTGTGAACCCACCTGGTCACCTCACTGCATCTAACTACCTGTTGTGTTGAGTGAGAACCCACCTCACTGCATCTTAAGTACCTTTACTGTTGAGTGAACCCAGCTCACTGCATCTAACTACCCAGTACCTGTTGTGTTTACTTAACCCACCTCATCACTGCATATACCTAGCCTTGTGTTGAGTGAACCCAGCTCACTGCATCTAATTACCTGTTGTGTTGAGTGTGAACCCACCTGGCCACCTCACTGCATCTAACTACCTGTTGTGTTGAGTGAGAACCCACTTCACTGCATCTTAAGTACCTTTACTGTTGAGTGAACCCAGCTCACTGCATCTAACTACCTGTTGTGTTGAGTGTGAACCCACCTGGCCACCTCACTGCATCTAACTACCTGTTGTGTTGAGTGAGAACCCACCTCACTGTATCTTAAGTACCTTTACTGTTGAGTGAACCCAGCTCACTGCATTTAACTACCCAGTAGTGTTGGGCGAACAGTGTTCGCCACTGTTCGGGTTCTGCAGAACATCACCCTGTTCGGGTGATGTTCGAGTTCGGCCGAACACCTGGTGGTGTTCGGCCAAACTGTTCGGGGTTCGCCCGAACTGTTGAATGCATGGCCGAACATGGCCGAACAGGGCCCCTGTTCGGCCGAACAGGGCCCTGTTCGGCCGAATACTGCCCCCCTATGGGGTCGCAGGCATAAGGGGGGAGCATGCCCCGGTCGCGGGGGGGGTCGGAAATTCCCCCCACCCCCTCCGCTAGCGCTCCCCCCTCTGCCCGCTTCCCCATAAAAAAAGTTATAGTACCTGGTGCCTGGTGGCTGGCAGTGGAGTGAGGAGGAGGAGGAGGAGTCCGAGTAGCAGAGTGGCGTTGAGGCCGGGCAGCGGGCGGTTCGGGCGGTTCAGCGCTAGTACCTTGTGGTACTTCCGCCCTTTCTCTGACCTCACGTCCTCTGCGTGATGACGCATACGAGGGTACGCGTGATGCGTACCCTCGTATGCAGAGGACGTGAGGTCAGAGAAAGGGCGGAAGTACCACAAGGGTACTAGCGCTGAACCGCCCGCTGCCCGGCCTCAACGCCACTCTGCTACTCGGACTCCTCCTCCTCCTCCTCACTCCACTGCCAGCCACCAGGCACCAGGTACTATAACTTTTTTTATGGGGAAGCGGGCAGAGGGGGGAGCGCTAGCGGAGGGGGTGGGGGGAATTTCTGACCCCCCCCCGCGACCGGGGCATGCTCCCCCCTTATGCCTGCGACCCCATAGGGCCCCCATGTTCGGGGGTCCCATTGACTTCCATTGAGTTCGGCGTTCGGGCCGAACATGCCGAACATCTGGCCCATGTTCGGCCTGTTCGGCCCGAACCCGAACATCCAGGTGTTCGCCCAACACTACTACCCAGTACCTGTTGTGTTTACTTAACCCACCTCATCACTGCATATACCTAGCCTTGTGTTGAGTGAACCCAGCTCACTGCATCTAACTACCTGTTGTGTTGAGTGTGAACGCACCTGGCCACCTCACTGCATCTAACTACCTGTTGTGTTGAGTGAGAACCCACCTCACTGCATCTTAAGTACCTTTACTGTTGAGTGAACCCAGCTCACTGCATCTAACTACCTGTTGTGTTGAGTGTGAACCCACCTGGCCACCTCACTGCATCTAACTACCTGTTGTGTTGAGTGAGAACCCACCTTACTGCATCTTAAGTACCTTTACTGTTGAGTGAACCCAGCTCACTGCATCTAACTACCCAGTACCTGTTGTGTTTACTTAACCCACCTCATCACTGCATATACCTAGCCTTGTGTTGAGTGAACCCAGCTCACTGCATCTAATTACCTGTTGTGTTGAGTGTGAACCCACCTGGCCACCTCACTGCATCTAACTACCTGTTGTGTTGAGTGAGAACCCACCTTACTGCATCTTAAGTACCTTTACTGTTGAGTGAACCCAGCTCACTGCATCTAATTACCCAGTACCTGTTGTGTTTACTTAACCCACCTCATCACTGCATATACCTAGCCTTGTGTTGAGTGAACCCAGCTCACTGCATCTAATTACCTGTTGTGTTGAGTGTGAACCCACCTGGCCACCTCACTGCATCTAACTACCTGTTGTGTTGAGTGAGAACCCACCTCACTGCATCTTAAGTACCTTTACTGTTGAGTGAACCCAGCTCACTGCATCTAACTACCTGTTGTGTTGAGTGTGAACCCACCTGGCCACCTCACTGCATCTAACTACCTGTTGTGTTGAGTGAGAACCCACCTCACTGCATCTTAAGTACCTTTACTGTTGAGTGAACCCAGCTCACTGCATCTAACTACCCAGTACCTGTTGTGTTTACTTAACCCACCTCATCACTGCATATACCTAGCCTTGTGTTGAGTGAACCCAGCTCACTGCATCTAATTACCTGTTGTGTTGAGTGTGAACCCCCCTGGCCACCTCACTGCATCTAACTACCTGTTGTGTTGAGTGAGAACCCACCTCACTGCATCTTAAGTACCTTTACTGTTGAGTGAACCCAGCTCACTGCATCTAACTACCCAGTACCTGTTGTGTTTACTTAACCCACCTCATCACTGCATATACCTAGCCTTGTGTTGAGTGAACCCAGCTCACTGCATCTAATTACCTGTTGTGTTGAGTGTGAACCCACCTGGCCACCTCACTGCATCTAACTACCTGTTGTGTTGAGTGAGAACCCACCTCACTGCATCTTAAGTACCTTTACTGTTGAGTGAACCCAGCTCACTGCATCTAATTACCTGTTGTGTTGAGTGTGAACCCACCTGGCCACCTCACTGCATCTAACTACCTGTTGTGTTGAGTGAGAACCCACCTCACTGCATCTTAAGTACCTTTATTGTTGAGTGAACCCAGCTCACTGCATCTAACTACCTGTTGTGTTGAGTGTGAACCCACCTGGCCACCTCACTGCATCTAACTACCTGTTGTGTTGAGTGAGAACCCACCTCACTGCATATAGCTAGCATACCCCCGAGATGGACAAAATGGACAAACCAGGTAGAGGAAGAGGTAGAGGCAGACCCAGAGGAAGGCCACCAGGCACCTGCAGCCCTGTGGCTGTGCGAGGTGGTGTTGCTGTGATTTCATGCGGACCTGCCCCAAAATACAGTGCTCAGAAGAAGGCACGTGCCATCACTTCCCAAAATCGTGAGGAGGTGATTGAGTATTTAACACAGAACACCTTATCTCCCGCAGCCACCAGCGCTACAACAAGCACCACATCCGCTGCATTTGACACTTCGCAGGAGTTATTTGGTGGTGGTGGTGAAATCACTGATTCCCAGCCACTACTGCAACAACAACAAGAAGGCGCAGGTACACCACCTCATACGTCTGAGTTAGGTGGCGATAGTATGGACGTAACGTGTGTGGATGGGGATGATGGTGGACCACCTGAAGTTGGTGCACTTGAGGAGGTGTCTGAGAAAAGCGCAGCTGGCCAGGAGGATTATGATGACGATTATACGGATACCACATATGTTCCCGGTAGAGGAGATGACCAGGGGGACAGTTCAGAGGAGGAGTCAGAGAGGAGTAGGAGGAGACGACTTCATGATATAAGCAGAGGGAGCTCGTCCTCAGAAACAGCTGGGGGCAGTGTCCGGTGCCATGTATCGCCAGCTATGGCCAGGGAGCACACATGCCCTTCAACGTCAGCTGCTGCTGATGCCACCGTAGCGCCATCACCCCAGGGGGGCTCAGCGGTTTGGAAATTTTTTCACGTGTGTGTCTCAGATCGGAGCAAAGCCATCTGTTGTCTCTGCCAGCAAAAATTGAGCCGTGGAAAGGCCAACTCTCATGTAGGGACAAGTGCCTTACGAAGGCACCTGGAGAGAAGGCACAAACAGCTATGGCAAGAACACCTGAGGAAAAGAAGCACCCCTCAAAAGACAAGCAGCGGAGAACAACCGTGGCAGCCGTCACAGGGGGCTTCTGCTGCTCCACGTTCCCATGGTATTGTTCGTGGCTAGGGGGAGGAAGAATGGATACACTTTTAAACAATTTAAAAATACAACCATCTAAACTTTCAAACAATTTAAAAATACAACCATCTAAACTTTCAAACAATTTAAAAATACAACCATCTAAACTTTCAAACAATTTAAAAATACAACCATCTATCATTTTCAAAAAATTTAAAAAAAGGGCAAAAAAACTTGCCCTCCGTAAAACATTCTTGGCAAATGCTTTCGACTTGGTTTGTCTTCCGCTGGCTCAAGGGTCCATCTGACCACAGATGCCTGGTCGGCAAAGCACGGTCAGGGCAGCTACAGCATGGGTCTCAGCAGGCTCCCACTTCGGGCCGGAATCCAACCTTCATTCCCCGCGGTGACAATGGCAGACTTGCCCTCCATAACGGATTCCCGTTAAAGGATTTAAAGTTAATTCATTTCAATTAGGGCCGCAAAAGGTCCTCCTGAGGTCTGTATTGTTATTTTTGGTCACTACCTCGGGGCGGGCGTGCATGCCTACCTGCTGCCCTCCTTGGATGTGTAGTGGTAGCCGTTTCTCAGGCTCCACACCGGATTCTATCCCTCATTCCCCGGCCATTACCCGGGGTCACAAATGACAGACTTGCCCGCCTCCATATGATTCTCGTGAAAGGAATGTGGTGTCATCTTTGCCCGCCATAACTGGTTCTCGTTAAAGGATTTAAAGTACATTCATTTCAAATACACAGCAGGGCCTTCGAAAGTCCTCCTCCTGTATTGTTATTTTTGGTCACTACCTCGGGGCAGGCGGGCGTGCATGCCTGCCCGCTGCCCTCCTTGGATGTGTAGTGGTAGCCGTTGCTCAGGCTCCACACCGGATTCAAACCTCTCATTCCCCGGCCATTACCCGGGGTCACAATGGCAGACTTGCCCGCCTCCACAGGATTCTCATTGTAGCGGTACTGAACAAGTACACAGCAAGTAGAAAATGTAAATTAAAAACAAAACGTAAGCTTTTTAACAATGCCATGGAAAGTTGAGAAGGAAGTCACACATTACCTGACATCACTGAGTGAGGAAGAGCAATCAGGCCATGTTGCGCAGTAGTCCAGCATGGCCGTCACTACACAAACAGCTGTTTGCGGTGCATTACACAGTGAGTTTGGTGTGTCAGTGTGAAGCAGTACTCTAATTACACTCCCTGTTTGATGTATACACATGCAAGATGTTTGAAAGCACGTTAGGCCTGCAATTTAGCATTCAATGTGATTTCTGCCCTTAAAACGCTGCTTTGCGTAATATCCAGATTTTTCACCGGGACTTTTGGCATGTATCCCACTCCGCCATGCCCCCCTCCAGGTGTTAGACCCCTTGAAACATCTTTTCCATCACTTTTGTGTCCAGCATAATTTTTTCTATTTTTCAAAGTTCGCCTCGTCATTGAAGTCTATTGCGGTTCGCGAATTTTTCCGCGAACCGAACCTTCTGCGGAAGTTCGCGAACCCGGTTCGCAAACCGAAAATCGGAGGTTCGCGACATCTCTAATGCGCAGTAGCGCAAAAGCACTGACACACGGACAGGACGCAGGTACACTTATAAACTTATTATATAGGATGAGGTGATCCCACAGGGAAGATCACACAAGAGGAGATCAGTCATTTCAGATTTAGACTTCCAGCCAAAATGTTCAAGAATGACGATTTTGGCAAAGAAAAATCAAAATATGTACAAAGCCTTAGCCTTGACCCCACCTACTAGGCCAAGCCAATTTGCCAAGACAAATCCCCGCCCCCATACACACACACACACACGCACGCACGCACGCACGCACGCACACACACACACACACACACATACCAATGGTCTACCAGTGGTGATAGTATACATGGTTTCTTTTTCTGGCCTCAAAACATTGAGTAGTGTGATTTAGGTATTTTCTTACATGGGATGGGCTCAAGTAAAGTTTACATCAGGATTGTTTTACTGCCAAAATATAATTTAACCACTGTACATTGCTGTCATCTGTATGATACATTTCACAATATCCTTTCCTAAGATTGCTGTAGTTTAAAGTGTAAAGTGAATTTAATGCTGGAATTTCTTCCTAGCAGCTAGGCTTCTATGCACTGGGAAACAGGCCTTTTTTTTGGGGGGGGGGGGGGGGGAGGGGTTGCTAAGCATTTGAAGCTTGGTCGTAGACATGTTTCCTGGAGACCAGAGCAATCATGTGATGTCAACACTCCTCACCTGGAACTGTTGTAAAAACATTCTTGGTCAGGTGCACCGCGCAGTGTATTATGGGAGGGTCACTTCGTTACATACATGTGATTAAGGTGCTGGGAAATTTGGGCCCAGGGTAAAGCCGAAATAACGTTTCATCCTGCTCCTGTAAAAGTTCAGGTGGCGTTAATCTCTATTCCCCCTCCAGACCACCATTGAAACTGGGGTAAGACATAATTTAGCCTCCAGCAAATGCTGGTGGCCGAATTACACTGCTTTTATTGTAAATTACTGAGAACCACTATAGCCGTAATTCACATTATGGCATATGGCGGCTCCGGCTGTGCCCAAATGTCCAGCGCCGTTTTTGCCTGATTCACACTTAGTTACGGAAGGTTTTAAGTTTGTTTTTTATTCTTTTTTGTGAATAAAAAAATGTATTGAAGAGAAATAAAGTTTTATTACAACACGGCTGATGATTTTAAACTTTCAATATAGAGTATGCATAAATAGACGCTGTTGTATGCATCACTTTATATCATTTCTTTTTTTTTTATCTTCCAACATTAGAGTGAATGATGATGTAGCTATTAAAATGATAATGACTTTTATTAAGGACTTTTTTATTTTCTTTATACTGCATCTTATGATAGCATCAGCTGTTTGAAAACATTAAAATTAGATTAGCTAGAATTATGAAACATTAACCAGAAATGTATGAAGCAGCAGCAGCATAAGGAGGCACTAGGCCCTGAAGTCGAGTGTGGACCTCATTGCTAGCTGGCAGCCAGAGCTGTGTGGCTACTCCTGTAGCCTGAAGATCATTAACGGTAAAAAACAGCCTTCAACTTATGTATGTATGAAGAGCAGAGGACACACGGGGACTCTGGGTCGCTGATGGGGGACAGAGGGTCAGAGGACAGTGGGACAGACTCCCCAGAGGGAGCAGAGGACAGGGCAGGGGATATTGTCACCAGAGAGGCTGGAGGACAGGGGGGCAGCCTCAGAGGGCCCCAAAGAACAGGTGGACGGCTTCACCAGATGGCCGGAGGACAGTAGAAACTGGAGGGGACAAGAGGGTGGAGGACTGGTCAGTTCAGAATTGTAGTGTTTGGACTATAGGACGCTTCCCCCCCCCCATTCACACACACTTTTGGGGGAGAAAAATCCCCCAAAATCGTGCATGCGCAGTACTGTCACGCTGTCCGCCGTGGTGACGACTCACGTCACCTTTCAAGAAGAGGAGCCCGACACTCGGGCTTAGTGTCGCTGGGAGCCGCCGGGGAGCCATTTCTGGCCAGGCCCTGGGTAAAGAGCCAGATGGACGCCGTGGGACCTCCCGACCTACACTGGGCTGCAGAAAGCCCCAGGTGAGTACCGATTTTGTTTTTATTTTGAGCTCGGAGACCCTTTAAGGGAAAAAGGGAATTGGGTCAGGCCCAATGTGTCCTCCATCTGTCAATGTTATGAATTAGCTTCAGTACAGTATTACTTTGTCTTCCAGTTTTTTCTTTTTTTTTAATTAGTTTTATGCTGTGATTGTTTTAGAACAGAAATGCACTTTTGAGGTTCAAATTAAAGTAATTTTAGGCACAGCTACTGTAAACATACATTCATTTGTATTTTCAGTCTGTATTGTTTTGAGCTCCAAGTCTTGAAAGTGGTTTACATGATGCATGTTAAATATTAGTATTTAACCACCTTACGACCGTCTAACACCGATTGGCAGCTGCAAGGTGGCTCCCCCTGGACCGCCTAACCCCGATTGGCGGCATGTCCTGGGGGAGGAAATTAGCACAGATCGCACATCCCCGCTGAGTTAAGATCTGTAAACAACCTGCCAGCTGTGATCGCGGCTGGCAGGCTGAGAAAAGAAAAAAAATGCCAAAAGTGGTTGTACAGTGCTGCGATCTAGTGCAGCGTTGTACAGGGGACAGCTCTGTCACTGAACTGTTCACAGGAGAGGATCACAAATGATCGTCTCTCATAGGCTGATGTCTATGAGAGGCAATCACGGGGATTGGCTGCTGTGGGGAGGGGAAAAATAAAAAGAAAATAGACTTTTTAATTAAAAAAAAATGCAGATTGCAGCAGCAATCAGATGCCACCAACAGAAAGCTCTGTTGGTGGCAAGAAAAGGGGGCAAGATTCATTTGTGTGCTAAGTTGTATGGCAGTGCAGCACACTGTTAAAGCTGCAGTGTGCTGAATTGTAAAAAAAATGGCCTGGTCACTAGGGGGGGTGTAAGCCTGTGGTCCTCAACTGGTTAATATCTTGTATTGCCTATGAATGTCTCTGCTGGCATTGGATTATTTTTCTAACTCATCCCATACTCTCTAAGCCAAGCATTAATGGCCATATATGGAAACCATAACAGTCATATATCAACTGTGCAATGCATAGCGTGAAGATTGTTTCAGCTTTTCAGTTTGTTGTATGGACATTTGAGAATGTAGTCACTCTTGCTGGAGTACCATCAGCTGCCTGCTATGTATGTGTGGTCTTTTACTGCTTCTGAATGGATTGGTACTGCATAAGGTTTAGTATCAGAATTCTTTTAATTCATCCAAACCTCTTGTCTGAAAACATTCTCTGTATTTTAAATAAAGAAAGACTTGGAAGAACTCATGTGAACCTGCACCAATCTGGGCTTTGTGACTTGTCACAACTCATGTATTTCAAAGAAGAGTCATATGAACCCAGAATATTTTATTACAAACATTTATACAGTAGTACCTGCTGCAATAGATTGGAGGGGCCACGTCAGATCACGCAGAGAGGATCAGAATGTTATTTGCACAGGGACAGAAGTGTAATGTGTCAAATAAATCTTCCCCAGCAAGTGAGTTAGGAGAATTGTTAACATGTTTACTATTGATCCATTCCACTTAACTGGAAGCAATTCAAAAATTACATTTCAAAACTCAGCCTCTGCTGTTATTAGTGACTGATGTAATTTGTAGTAGGTGCAAAATTTTAGACGTTAACAGGAGGAGACAGCAGAACTGTCTGACTGTGAAAAAAACAGCTAAGTTTACTCAGCTTAAAGGATAACTGTACTTAAAAATAGAAAGTTTGGATAAGAGAAGAAGGGCATGGCTACAATAAAAAACAACCCCTAATTTATGTGTGTACTCAACGATAAAATGCTATATGTATATTAAATATAACTAATTTATCAAAAGAATAAAATAAGGCAGCTTTAGCTGGTTTTATTTTATTTTGTTCTATCATCACTCCCACTGGGCAACGTCTTCAGTTCTAATGAGTGAGACTTGGTTCACACTTGGGTCCATTTCCAACAGCAGTGGGCCAATGGCTACCCTATAAGGACTATTAATATTCATTGTTGTTGATTACAGATAAAATCACAATGTCAGGGCTCCATTCCCTACTATTTTTTTTGCAAGTGATAATTTGGGTGCTGCCATAGTCAGATGTGGAAATTGTGGCAATGGCAGTAGTGTTGGGCGAACAGTGTTCGCCACTGTTCGGGTTCTGCAGAACATCACCCTGTTCGGGTGATGTTCGAGTTTGGCCGAACACCTGATGGTGCTCGGCCAAACCGTTCGGCCACATGGCCGAACTAAGAGCGCATGGCCGAACGTTCCCCGAACGTTCGGCTAGCTCTGTGATTGGCCGAACGGGTCACGTGGTTCGGACCCCGAACGCGCTCTGATTGGCCGAACGGGTCATGTGGTTCGGCCCGAACGCGCTCTGATTGGCCGAACGGTCACGTGTTTCGGGTAAATAAATACCCGAACCACGTCATATCTCCGCCATTTGTCTGTGGGTTTAGCTTTGGGTAGGCAGGCAGGGTAGTTCGCGCTCCAGCCACGCTAGCCAGGGTCCCCCCAGTCATTGTGTGTCGCTGCTGGGAACAGTAGTACACCGCTCGCTCAGCCACACTATATAGCATTGTGTGTACTGCCACTGTGTACCTCGCTCAGCCACGCTATATATAGCATTGTTTACTGCCACTGTGTGTACACGGCTCAGCCAGACTATATAGCATTGTGTGCACTGCCACTCTGTGTACACTGCTCAGCCAGACTATATAGCATTGTTTACTGCCACTCTGTGTACACCGCTCATCCAGACTATATAGCATTGTTTACTGCCACTCTGTGTACACCGCTCAGCCAGACTATATAGCATTGTGTGTACTGCCACTCTGTGTACACCGCTCAGCCAGACTATATAGCATTGTGTGTACTGCCACTGTGTGTACACCGCTCAGCCAGACTATATAGCATTGTGTGTACTGCCACTGTGTGTACACCGCTCAGCCAGACTATATAGCATTGTTTACTGCCACTGTGTGTACACGGCTCAGCCAGACTATATAGCATTGTTTACTGCCACTCTGTGTACACCGCTCAGCCAGACTATATAGCATTGTTTACTGCCACTCTGTGTACACCGCTCAGCCAGACTATATAGCATTGTGTGTGCTGCTACTCTGTGTACACCGCTCAGCCAGACTATATAGCATTGTTTACTGCCACTGTGTGTACACGGCTCAGCCAGACTATATAGCATTGTTTACTGCCACTGTGTGTACACGGCTCAGCCAGACTATATAGCATTGTGTGTACTGCCACTCTGTGTACACCGCTCAGCCAGACTATATAGCATTGTTTACTGCCACTCTGTGTACACCGCTCAGCCAGACTATATAGCATTGTGTGTACTGCCACTCTGTGTACACCGCTCAGCCAGACTATATAGCATTGTGTGTACTGCCACTGTGTGTACACCGCTCAGCCAGACTATATAGCATTGTTTACTGCCACTCTGTGTACACCGCTCAGCCAGACTATATAGCATTGTGTGTACTGCCACTCTGTGTACACCGCTCAGCCAGACTATATAGTATTGTTTACTGCCACTCTGTGTACACCGCTCATCCAGACTATATAGCATTGTTTACTGCCACTCTGTGTACACCGCTCAGCCAGACTATATAGCATTGTGTGTACTGCCACTCTGTGTACACCGCTCAGCCAGACTATATAGCATTGTGTGTACTGCCACTGTGTGTACACCGCTCAGCCAGACTATACAGCATTGTTTACTGCCACTCTGTGTACACCGCTCATCCAGACTATATAGCATTGTTTACTGCCACTCTGTGTACACCGCTCAGCCAGACTATATAGCATTGTGTGTACTGCCACTCTGTGTACACCGCTCAGCCAGACTATATAGCATTGTTTACTGCCACTCTGTGTACACCGCTCATCCAGACTATATAGCATTGTTTACTGCCACTCCTTGTACACCGCTCAGCCAGACTATATAGCATTGTGTGTACTGCCACTGTGTGTACACCGCTCAGCCAGACTATATAGCATTGTTTACTGCCACTCTGTGTACACCGCTCATCCAGACTATATAGCATTGTTTACTGCCACTCTGTGTACACCGCTCAGCCAGACTATATAGCATTGTGTGTACTGCCACTCTGTGTACACCGCTCAGCCAGACTATATAGCATTGTTTACTGCCACTGTGTGTACACGGCTCAGCCACACTATATAGCATTGTGTTTACTGCCACTCTGTGTCTGCTGGGAACAGTAGTACACTGCTCACCCGCCACTGTATAGCATTGTGCTCTGTGTCGCTGCTGGCAATAGTGGTACATCGCTCACCCACCACTGTATAGCATTTCTGTACTGCCACTGTACTGCTGCCAGTCAGCGTGTACTTTAAGGATAAGTGAAATGAGGAAGAAATCCGGTGAAAGAGGGAGGGGCAAGGGAAGAGGTGTTTCCCCTGACGGTTCACGTACAGGCCACAGGGGAGCACCCAAGAAAACCCACTCAATACCGCTCATGTTGTCCAGGACAACAACCCTCACAGATCCAAAAGAACAGGACCAGATAATCACTTGGATGACCTCTCAAGCGTCCAGCAGTGGGTTAAGCAGCACCAGCACATCACGCACGAGGTCCGAGTCCTCAGCCAGTTACAAGGAGCCAGTGGGCACAAAGCTGACACAACCGGCAGCGACACCACGCACACAACTGCCAGATAACCAGTCCGATGAATTACCTCAGGACACAATGGGGTATTCGCAGGAGCTATTCCCAGGCCAACAAACTTCCACCTTTGAAAGGTCAATGGAGGAACAGCCAGAAATGTTGTGCCCGGATTCACAACCATTAACTGTGGAAAATGCACCGGGCACTGAAATACAACAAGGCGAGTCCGAGGACTTTGAAACCCAAATCCCAGAGCAAGTTGGGCAGGAGGGGTTGCAATTGCAGGAGGTCGGCCGAGAAGCTCTGGAAGACGACGTTGGAGTGAGCTGCGCAGAGGTTGTTCTGGGGAGCTCTACTCCACGGCGGCGGCCCCCCACAATGACATATGACGAGTTTGAGGAGATGGAAGAGGAGGGTATGGACAATGTGGACAGAGACCCAGATTTTGTTTGTGAACGAGAACATCGCCGTCGTAGCAGCAGCACAGATGAGTCTGTTGAAGAACCCACTGCTGCACGAGTTCGCCTTGTGCCACAAGGTAGGCGGCGCGAAATTTCAGGCACCACAAGTGTGGAAGTTCCTTTGAGAGGCAAAAGAGGCGCAAACAGAAATAGCCAGCAAGGCAGGTGCTCCAAAGTCTGGGCTTTCTTTGAAGACTGCACTGAGGATGTTACCATGGCGATTTGCAAGGTGTGCAAGACCCGCCTGAGCAGGGGGAAAAGTATTAACAACCTCTCCACCACCAGCATGAGCCGCCACATGCTATCCAAACATCCCACTCTGTGGGCAAACTCAACAGGACAGGGTACCAGCAACACTGCCTCCCTTGGGTTCACCAGACTCACCACCAGACCCGCCTCAGCAGCAGCAGTAGCCCAGCCATTGCGTGGTTCACAACATTCACAAACATCAGACGACGCTGACACTGTCACTTTCCGGAGTAGTGCTCTTGAGGTCTCCCAGTCTTCATCAAACACAACAACCAACAGCCCTTCAGTGTGCAGCCCTACGGTTCAGTTGTCTGTCTCGGAGATGTTTGAGCGCAAGAGGAAATTGCCAGCAAATGACCCCCGGGCCGTGGCAGTAACAGCCAGCATAGCCAAGCTTCTGGCCTGCGAAATGCTGCCATATCGAGTGGTGGAGACAAACAGCTTCAAGGGCATGATGTCAGTGGCCATCCCACGTTACGTGGTTCCCAGCCGCTACCACTTTGCGCGCTCTGCAGTGCCTGAGTTGCATGAGCACGTGGTCAGCAAAATAACCCGAAGCTTGAAGAATGCCGTTGCCTGCAAGGTTCACCTCACCACTGACACCTGGACGAGTGCGTTCGGCCAGGGTCGATACATCTCCCTTACCGCGCACTGGGTGAACCTTGTGGAGCCTGGCAGCGATTCCTCACCTGCTACGGCGCGGGTGTTGCCCATGCCGCAAACAGCTGCACCGCCGTCCCTCCCACTGGATAACAACAGCAGCAGCTACCTCTCTGACTCCTTCTCCTCCAACGCATCTCAAAGCTGTACCTCATCCGGAAACGCGAACCCAGCACCAGCAGCAGTAGGATCGTGGAAGCAGTGCAGCACAGCTGTTGGCATGCGTCAGCAAGCGTTGCTGAAGCTGATCTGCCTTGGGGATAAGCAGCACACAGGGGAGGAAATTTGGAGGGGAATAAAGGAACAGACGGATTTGTGGCTGGCACCGCTGGACCTGAAACCGGGCATGGTTGTGTGTGATAATGGGAGTAATCTCATTCGCGCTTTAAGGTTGGCTAAGCTGACACACATCCCTTGCCTGGCGCACGTGATGAACCTAGTAGTTCAGCGGTTCCTGAAGACATACCCAGGCGTGGCCGATCTTCTGTTGAAGGTGCGACGAGTGGCCAAACATTGTAAAAATTCAAGTACTGCTTCGGGGGCACTCGCCAAGATGCAGGAGCGCTTCAATCTCCCCCACCATCGCTTGCTGTGTGATGTCCCTACGCGCTGGAATTCTACGCTGCACATGCTAGCCCGCTTTTGCGAGCAGAAGAGTGCAGTGGTCCAGTACATGACGGCGCAGTACCGAGGCGCATCCGGCCAGCTGCCAAGCTTCTGTGGATCCGATTGGGGCAACATGTTGGACCTCTGCCAAGTCCTCCAAAATTTTGAGCAATCCACGTTGCTTGTGAGCAGTGACAACTCTTCAGTCAGCATTACCATACCACTGCTGTGTTTACTGAAGAGGTCAATGTTGAAAATCAAGGAAACAGCTGTCATGATGCAACTGGGGGAATCTGAAGGAGAAAACGATCAGCGTGATGGTGCCAACATCAGGCCATCCGCCTCAGGAAACGCTGGCCCCAGCAGCTATGACGAAGAAGAGGAGGAGGAACAGCTGGAGTTGGAGCAGGAATTTCCTGCCACCACTGACGAGGGCCAGAGCGGTGCACGTTGGACTTCCACAATTCAGCGCGAATGGTCAGCAGAAGCAGACCAGGAAGAAGGTGACGACTATGATGCATCACAACAACTATCACAACGCTCACAAGAGGATGATGAGGATTCTGGTAGGACTCTGGCACACATGGCTCAATTCATGCTAGACTGCATTGAACGCGACCCACACATTGTGCGCATTCTGGACAACACCAATTACTGGGTTTATACCCTTCTGGATCCACGGTACAAACACAATGTTCAAAAACTGCTTGAAGAAAGAGTCAGACAGGTCAAAATGGAAGAATACCAGCAGGCCCTTGTGGAGACTTTAGAGAGGAGATTGACATCCTCCCCCTCCTCTAGCCAGTTGTACGCCGACAGACTGACTTCCGCAAGCCCAGGACGACCAGGAGGGCAGCAAACAACACAAGCCGCAGCTAGTGCCCAAAAGGGAATGGTATCGGCAGTGTCCTTGGAGTGGGAAAATTTTCTGACACCCATGCAGCAGCAGCCCACTGAACAGCAAGCGTGCAGATCCACCTCCAACACCGATCGCCTGGAGAAGATGGTCAAGGACTACATGTCAGATGGCGTAGCTGTGTCTAACAATCCATCTGCACCCTTCAACTATTGGGTATCGAAGCTAGACACCTGGCATGAACTGGCAATGTACGCAATAGAGGTGCTGGCTTGCCCGGCAGCCAGCGTTATGTCGGAACGCTGTTTCAGTGCTGCCGGAGGCATCGTCACAGATCGGCGTATCCGCCTCTCCACAGAAAATGCAGACCGTCTGACTCAAATTAAAATGAATCAATCCTGGATTGGAAACGACTACGCAACACTCCAGGACCCCAACCAAGTAACATGACCAATGAACATCTGGGATGGTTTAGCGTTTCCGGTCCCTGTTTATTGAACCTCTCATCTGTATTACATTTATGACTGCATGGCGGCAAAAAGCATTGCTGCTATATCCGCACGCTTTTTGTCCTCATGCAAGGCCTGGGTTGTTGTGTCTCAAAAAACATGGCCTTCTCCTCCTGCGCCTGCTCCTGTTCCATCACGTGTGCTGCTGCTGCTGGGTTAGCGTTGCCGGTCCCTGTTTATGGAACCTCTTATCTTTATTACATTTATGACTGCATGGCGGTACAAAGCATGCTATCCGCACGCTTCTTGTCCTCATGCAAGGCCTGGGTTGTTGTGTCTCAAAGCGTGGCCTTCTCCTCCTGCGCCTCCTCCTGTTCCATCACGTGTGCTGCTGCTGCTGCTGGGTTAGCGTTACCGGTCCCTGTTTATGAAACCTCTTCTCTTTATTACATTTATGACTGCATGGCGGTAAAAAGCATGCTATCCGCACGCTTCTTGTCCTCATGCAAGGCCTGGGTTGTTGTGTCTCAAAGCGCGGCCTTCTCCTCCTGCGCCTCCTCCTGTTCTATCACGTGTGCTGCTGCTGCTGCTGGGTTAGCGTTACCGGTCCCTGTTTATGGAACCTCTTCTCTTTATTTCATTTATGACTGCATGGCGGTAAAAAGCATGCTATCCGCATGCTTCTTGTCCTCATGCAAGGCCTGGGTTGTTGTGTCTCAAAGTGTGGCCTTCTCCTCCTGCGCCTCCTCCTGTTCCATCACGTGTGCTGCTGCTGCTGCTGGGTTAGCGTTACCGGTCCCTGTTTATGGAACCTCTTCTCTTTATTTCATTTATGACTGCATGGCGGTAAAAAGCATGCTATCCGCACGCTTCTTGTCCTCATGCAAGGCCTGGGTTGTTGTGTCTCAAAGCGTGGCCTTCTCCTCCTGCGCCTCCTCCTGTTCCATCACGTGTGCTGCTGCTGCTGCTGGGTTAGCGTTACCGGTCCCTGTTTATGGAACCTCTTCTCTTTATTTCATTTATGACTGCATGGCGGTAAAAAGCATGCTATCCGCACGCTTCTTGTCCTCATGCAAGGCCTGGGTTGTTGTGTCTCAAAGCGTGGCCTTCTCCTCCTGCGCCTCCTCCTGTTCCATCACGTGTGCTGCTGCTGCTGCTGGGTTAGCGTTACCGGTCCCTGTTTATGGAACCTCTTCTCTTTATTACATTTATGACTGCATGGCGGTAAAAAGCATGTTACCTGTGCAAAGAAACATGACATTTTCCGCATTTAAAAGACAGTTTTTCCTTTGAAACTTTACAATCAATTTTCTCAAAAACTATAAGCTCTTTTTCGAATATTTTTTTTCCTCTTGTACCCACTCCCAAGGTGCACATACCCTGCTAATTTGGGGTATGTAGCATGTAAGGAAGCTTTACAAAGCACGAAAGTTCGGGTCCCTATTGACTTCCATTATGTTCGGAGTTCGGCGCGAACACCCGAACATCGCGGCGATGTTCGGCAAACGTTCTCGAACCCGAACATCTAGGTGTTCGCCCAACACTAAATGGCAGTGCCCCGAAGGTCATTTGGGAATTGAAGTTCCGTTATAGAATAGAGAAACTCTGTTTTCCAGAATTAGCGGCATTATTTTGCGGGAGCAGCAGTGATGTGTTACCGAGTACGATTAGCATGTAGCTGAACTCCGATTAGGGATGGGAGCAACTGCATTGTAGCCAAACGCCATTAAGCAGCAGTAGCTGGCATTGGAGGCATTTAATGGCCAGTAGAAAGAGAATAGAAGTGATAACTTTGGGGGAAATGTAATTATATGTGTAGGTGGGGGGTTAGTGTTAGGTGTATGTGGGGTGTGGGAGGGGGTTAGTGTGCTAGATTGTAAGCCTCTGGTAGGGCCCCCTTCCCCTGTGTTTCCAGCTTGATTATGCAATCTCATTGTCTGACACCCCACTTATCTGACTAAAACAGACTCTATTTTGAACAAAGACACTGAACTACTGTTATCAAATACATTTGCATGATATTGTTTTGTTGTGAGCTCCTTGTATGTCCTTCCTTGTACGTTAACCTATTTCTCTATTGTGCAGCACTGCATAATTGCAATTATTATTATTAATAATAATAATAATAATAGGTAGGGAAGGGGTAAGGTGAGAGTTACTGTAGGTTAGGGTAGTAGTAAAAATGTTTCTGTACCGTGTTAGCCAAACAATATATGTAGGTAGAAAAAACCAAAGTCTTGTAAAAGTAATACCTTTTAATGGCTAACTGATAAAGTTAAATAATGCAAGCTTTCTGGGATCTAGAATTCAAACAATCCTTCACTGCTCAGCCCACATAAATCAATTAGCCTATAAGTTCACCAGTAATCCCATATATGCCCTTAGTGGGTTAATCATCCATACAGCACATACCCACAACGAAGGGCCCTTCAATACTCACACACCATAAAAAATAGGAAAAATAAAATTATAAAAAATATAAAAAAGGAAGATATTATAATGACACAAGGAAGGGTTAAAAAACAATTGTTCCAGATGTCCAGGGGAGAAAATCCACTCTACCCCTTTAGCCCGTATTACTTCCAGACAAGTGATTGCACTCTGCTGTTCCCCGCCTGTGTGAGCGGTGTAAATAAATTCTAAACACTCACATGTCCTTATATCACCATGAATGAGCGTCTCCTCACGGAATATTATCTGCAATGGCTCCTATGGATCACACCAGCGTTCCCCGGCACTCGTTCCTGTTATTCAACGGCAACCCCCAGATGTCTCCTTCTCGCCGGCACAATAATGCGGGCCTCGTCACTTCCGCCCGCCAATTAACGATGGCCTTCGTCAGGAGGGTTTTAGGCTCTAGCTAAAATCCTCCTGACGAAGGCCATCGTTAATTGGCCGAAACGCGTAGAGGTATAGGAACGCTGCTGTCTAAATGTGAGCAACGCTTTACTAGAACGAAGAACTGGGCTTGTAGAGGAAGCGCGCAGCTACTGCCCGTTTAACAAGGTTCGGGAGTTCTAAGGTGACGTCACCGTGTAAGCTAATCCCAGTTTGTTACAGCCGGGCGGAAGTGCTGAGAGCGGCTCACTGAGCTTGACGGGCGGAAGTGACGAGGCCCGCATTATTGTGCCGGCGAGAAGGAGACATCTGGGGGTTGCCGTTGAATAACAGGAACGAGTGCCGGGGAACGCTGGTGTGATCCATAGGAGCCATTGCAGATAATATTCCGTGAGGAGACGCTCATTCATGGTGATATAAGGACATGTGAGTGTTTAGAATTTATTTACACCGCTCACACAGGCGGGGAACAGCAGAGTGCAATCACTTGTCTGGAAGTAATACGGGCTAAAGGGGTAGAGTGGATTTTCTCCCCTGGACATCTGGAACAATTGTTTTTTAACCCTTCCTTGTGTCATTATAATATCTTCCTTTTTTATATTTTTTATAATTTTATTTTTCCTATTTTTTATGGTGTGTGAGTATTGAAGGGCCCTTCGTTGTGGGTATGTGCTGTATGGATGATTAACCCACTAAGGGCATATATGGGATTACTGGTGAACTTATAGGCTAATTGATTTATGTGGGCTGAGCAGTGAAGGATTGTTTGAATTCTAGTACGTAAATTTATGGGTTATCTGACATATGTGAGCTGAGCAATAAAGGATTATTTGAGTTTTAGCGCGTGTTATTCTTTATATAATCTACAATTTGTATTAAGTCTTGGGGGAAGAGGGAATCCCCCTCATAACACGCAGCTGAGCAGTTTGGAGTTATTTCAAACTGATTGTCTTCGCGCCTGGTATTAATACATTTACTTTCTGGGATCTAGTCCCCTTCTTCAGGCATATTTCTAGATGTTAGCTGTAGTAAAACACTGATGCAGGGAAGCTGCATGAAGATGGCAGTTGTACTGGTTGCTGTTTAGCAGTTAGATGTCATGTGATCAGCAGGCTGGAGCCAGTGAGCTTATGAAAGCAAACATGAAATCTAGCAGGTTTCTGAAGATAGTGAAGCCAAGTCAATCATGTTACATAAGGAGTCATGAATCCCATTCCACAATTTAAACCTTCTGTTAATGTCTTGAACATTTTCATAAATTTGTACTCAGAAATCTTTCTTGCTTGTTCATTTTTGAAGTTACCCTTAAGAATAAATACTTTTAGATCTTGCATGCTGTGTCCTGGTTCGCAGAAGTGTTGGCCCACTGGTGT